>NC_137106.1:50744992-50879992 GCF_949357685.1 Gobio gobio
TGGGCGTGAATATTTATTCATTTGAATGTGGCGCGCTCTCCCACGAGAGGCTGAGACAAGTCTGTGTGACTGTGACACACACACACACACCCCCCTCCCCGGCGTCATCTGACAGCTAAAGCTAACGGGCTAGTACAGACGGTCTCTTTGTAGTAACTGTTTGCTAATCTTACTAACTGGACGGAATTTATTATCCAATGGATCGTCAAAAGAAGTTTTTATTGTGCTGAAGATGCTTTATTTGAGCTCACTCGAAGCAGCTATGTGGAAAACCATTGAGGAGAGTGAAGACAGCGATGACGGTGCTTGTTGACAGAGAAGTTGATCCAATAACATACCGGTGAGTTGTAGTTGTTTATGTATATTGAGAATGTGTGTGAGAATGTATTTATTTTATTGTTTCTGTGTGCTAGAAAAAATGCAATATACCAGTATGCATTATACATATGCTGATATTTTGCATTTTTCCTAGCACACATGGGGAAAAAGTATAAATGATTTTTCCCCGTGTGTGTAAATAAAACATATATATATATAACACATGTAATTGTTTATATATATATATATATATATATATATATATATATATATATATATATATATATATATATATATATATATATATATATATATATATATATATATATATATATATATATATATATATATATATATTGAGACTGTATTTAATCCATAACTGAACTGGATTCCTCCAGGTCTATTTTCATATATTTTTACATGAAATAATACAACATTCTGTGTAGTGCAAATAATTTTTGAGGCATTTCAACTATTATAATTTTTTATCTGTTTGAGAATTATCAACTCTGATTGCTTTTTAGTAGAGTCCCAAGTGTCTTCTTTCCAAAGATACCTTAATTGTGCCTGTAGCACACTGTTCTCAGGAGCTATAATTGTTTTAATTCAGGTAGGTCGTTTTCAGCTGTGAGCCCCAAAGTGGGGTTGCAGTTTAACAGGTTAATGCTAGAGCTTTCAAATAAAAATGGAAATGCTTTAAAAAAATCCTGGGTTCAAAACACAAACTTTATTATTTATTTAAACTTTATAAAACATGATACATGGCACCCTGATTTTTTGCTGACTTACAAGGACGTGTGTCCTAGAAGACAAAAACCAGGATTATGAGGACAAAGGGTTTACAAGGACTATGTGATGTCACAATGACATCACAGTTCATTAGCATATACAACGAAACATGACTACACACTGCACTGCAAAGACAGATGGGTTTACTGGGACTGTGAGATGTCTTTGACATGAATTATCACTACACAAAAACGAAGCCAGAAAGGTTTGTACTCTGATATCACCCATGAAACCGAAACAGACCTTTAGCTTTAAGGTTTATTGTTTGGATTATATTATAAAGTGCTGGTCATATAATTAGAATATCATCAAAAAGTTTATTTATTTCACTAATTCCATTCAAAAAGTGAAACGTGTATATTTTATTCATTCATTACACACAGACTGATATATTTCAAATGTTTATTTCTTTTAATGTTGATGATTATAACTGACAACTAAGAGAAATCCCAAATTCAGAATCTCAGAAAATTAGAATATTGTGAAAAGGTTCAATATTGAAGACACACTCTAATCAGCTGATGAACTCAGAACACCTGCAAAGGCCTTTAAATGGTCTCTCAGTCTAGTTCTGTAGGCGACACAAGCATGGGGAAGACTGATGACCTGACAGATGTCCAGAAGACAACCATTGACACACAAGGAGGGCCAGACACAAAAGGTCATTGCAAAAGAGGCTGGCTGTTCACAGAGCTCTGTGTCCAAGCTCATTAATAGAGAGGCGAAGGGAAGGAAAAGATGTGGTAGAAAAAAGTGTACAAGCAATAGGGATAACCGCACCCTGGAGAGGATTGTGAAACAAAACCCATTCAATATATGGGGGAGATTCACAAAGAGTGGACTGCAGCTGGAGTCAGTGCTTCAAGAACCAGACGTATGCAAGACATGGGTTTCAGCTGTCGCACTCTTGAGCAACAGACAGCGTCAGAAGCGTCTCGCCTGGGCTAAAGACAAAAAGGACTGGACTGCTGCTGAGTGGCCAAAGTTATGTTCTCTGATGAAGTCAATCAGGGTCCCAGAGTCTGGAGGAAGAGAGGAGAGGCACACAATCCACGTTGCTTGAGGTTCAGTGTAAAGTTTCCACAGTCAGTGATGTTTTGGTGTGCCATGTCATCTGCTGGTGTTGGTCCACTGTGTTTTCTGAGGTCAAAGGTCAACGCAGCCGTATACCAGGAAGTTTTAGAGCACTTCATGCTTCCTGCTGCTGACGAACTTTTATGGAGATGCGGATTTCATTTTCCAGCAGGACTGGGACCAGCACACAGTGCCAAAGCAACCAGTGCCTGGTTTAAGAACCATGGTATCCCTGTTCTTAATTGGCCAGCAAACTCGCCTGACCTTAAGCTCATAGAACATCTCTGGGGTATTGTGAAGAGGAAGATGCGATATGCCAGACCCAACAATGTAGAAGAGCTGAAGGCCACTATCAGAGCAACCTGGGCTCTCATAACACCTGAGCAGTGCCAGACTGATCGACTCCATGCCACGCCGCATCGCTGCAGTAGTTCAAGCAAAACCAGCCCCAGCTGAGCATTGAGTGCTGTACATGCTCATACTTTTCATGTTCATACTTTTCAGTTGGCCGAGATTTGTATTGGTCTTAAGTAATATTCAAATTTTCTGAGATACTGAATTTGGGATTTATTTGAAATATATCAGTCTGTGTGTAATTAATGAATATAATAGACAAGTTTCACTTTTTGAATGGAATTAGTGAAATAAATAAACTTTTTGATGATATTCTAATTATATATGACCAGCACCTCTATGCTGGGTTCAGTCCTTTTTGTTGGGTGGTTTTCACTATGACGACTAGGTTTTGGGTCACTCACTGCTGAGTTAGCAGCTGGGTTACTCTCACTGACAGTAGTAATAGTGCTCCCCATCACAAACATGTCCAGCTAATGGGTCACATAACCAGCGCACTATCAAATCTTTACAGAGAGAAAAGAGAAGACTGCACCCATATCAACATCACAGAGTGTAGTGTCATGAAGCATGCCTTCTGCCGCTGCCACAGGTGCAGTCTGGGAATCTTTGTTGATTACACTGGGAGTCATGTAGAGTGATCATACCATGTTCGACTGAAAGTGAAGCCTTTAATGTCAGAATGAGGAGATGACACCAGCTACAGCTGCTTTAGCACAGAGCAGGGGTGTCCAAACTCGGTCCTGGAGGGCCACTGTCCTGCAGAGTTCAGCTCCATCTTGCCTCAACACTCCTGCCCGGAAGCTTCTGTATGCCTTGATGAGCTGATTTAGCTGTGTTTGATAGGGGTTGGAGCTGTACTCTGCAGGACAGGACAGTGGCCCTCCAGGACCGACTTTAGACACCCCTGGTGTCTCATCAGAAGACTGGATTAACCCCCTCCATTCATATGGATTTATTTGACCATCTCTTTATGAACGTTTTGAAGCCTCAGAGTTTTGGTTGAACAGACTTTCAATGGAAGGACAGAAATCTCTCAGATTTCATAAAACATATCTTCATTTGTGTGCTAAAGATGAATGAAAGTCTTATGGGTTTGGAACGACATGAGGGAGAGTAAATTATATTTTTGGGTGAATTAACCCTTTGAAATATTCAAACCATTAGAGTGATACTGTAGTAGTGCTACAGTGGTTGGATTAGAAGCATGACTGCCTCCGGATCGTCTTTGCAAGTTTTACTGAAACATCCTCGCGGGTTCTAAAGAAACAATACCTCCCCTTCATTAAAGAGGCTTCTGCGAGGTGGCAAATAAGCAGTTGAGCAAGTTATTAAAATAAAGTCAGAAGTTTTAACCATGTTAATGTTTTGAATTTAATATTTTGAAGAGCTTTAAAACAGTCAATGTGAACAACAATACATTTTGGTTATCTTGCCACAGATGCAGATATCTGAAACATCAACTACAGTTAATGCATGTCAGACGAAACAAAATGCCCAATCACAGCAGCCACTTCTGCTTTTTCTTCATATCAGTCGATGTTCCCACGATGTTCAGCACTTCCATCACTAAAAACAAGAAAGCATTGCAGTGTGAAATGTTTAATATTTAAAAAATGTTCAGACTTATAAAATCTAAAAAACTGCCATACTAGCGAGCTGACTTGTTCTCCTGTTTTATCAACAATTTCCTCGCTCGCTGCGGCCCTCATTTTCCACTTATCACTCCCCGCCGGTTCTGTTACAGAAGAGTCCAACACGAGACAACGATATGGCGCAACCAGACAGGATACTGTTACATGATTGGCTGTTAGCGGGTCACGCCCTACGTTGCTAGGTTACCAGAGAGCGAGTGCCTTTGTTCATGCAACCAAACTTGCTTCTCAACCTCTGGTTTCTTCCGACAAAGAAAAAAAAATTATCGAACGTTTTATCGAACGCATTTTTATTGATATCGGTTACGTGTCTATCGTGATACATATCGTTATCGTTTTATCGGCCAGCCCTACGCAGTGCTGAGTTTATTTACACACGTGCAGCTCATGATACAGCATCTCAGAACAGCTCATTTACTGTGAACACAGCTGAAAACACCGGATCATGAGCTGCCCGATGTCAAACAACAGTACTCGAACCATCAGCACACATTTATTAGCTGACAGTCAGATAAAAATAAAAAGATTGATGTGTAACATTTAAATAAATTATTACATTTTATTACATTTCAGGAATCATAAGAATAGACAATTTTTTTCTACAGTATAATGTTATCCAATCACTCCATTCAAACTGGGTTTGACAATCATCTGTCATAGTCACCCTGCAGTAATCTGTGATCGCACAGACCAGGGCCCTCATTTATCAATGGTGCGTACACACAGATCTGTGCGTAGTGAGTGCGTAAAAGAACAGTTTCACGCAAAGTGTGGGATCTAACAACTTGAACTTGGACGTAGAAATGTGTGTAAATATAAGCACATCTCTGAGCACGCTTACGCTGAGAATCTAGTGCTAGAACAGCGACACTACACATAAAAAGCATTTAAGACAGTTTGCATTAAGCAGATCACATATGTCCTGTTTCCTTTAATTATAAAACACTCAATGTCTCATTTTTGTAGGTGTAAACAAGATGTGTAATTTTTGTCAAACCCTATAAAAGACAGCTGTGACAAATGTAATTTATTTCCTTGGACCCAACCTACATCCAGTTCCCTTACCGAAATCCTCAAAAAGCTGGAATAAAATGGGGCTTTCATGCTATCGAATTTGATGATGTAAATAGAAAAGGGTTTCATTCTGTTAACATGCAAATCATTTATGATGCAAATTTGTTGTTGTTAAACGTCGTTGCGCAACTCCTTCTGTGTTTGTGAAGTTCCTCTTCTTCGCCACAATTGCAGTGAGGAAAAAACACAATCACGTGATTTTTAAAGGGAGTGTTGTCCCCATATATGGTTGATTGGAGGCGTTTCCGAATGCTTATGACCGTGAACAAGAATTGCACATGTGGGATTTATCAACATTGAGTGCTTACTCATGTGCGTAAGAACTGTGGTGCGCATGTTTGATAAATACAGATTTTATTGTACTTAGGCCCATTTTAAATTTCATTCGTAGGACAAAATATAGAACCTTTTCTACGCACTGTTGATAAATGACCCACAGTTCAGAACATGTGATTTGCGGATTAATTGCAAAATTTAACCAAAAGTCCAGTGCTCAGATACTGTACAAAATAAAATATTAAAAAACAAACTGGCTTAAACACTAATGTATCTTACAAAACGACACAATACCTGTTCTGAACTTGCTTCTGGCAAACAGGGTGTAAATATCTCAGTGGAGGCAACATCTGTGTTCATCTGAAAAGGAGAGGATGAAAAGAAACACGGCTGTAAGACACTCGCTGGAGCTCAAGAAGCTGCAAAATAAGACTAAACCTAGACATGTAGTTTTTGGAAACAAACTGAATAAACATGGGTTACTCTGAAGGCATTCTGTTCCCTCTATAACTAATACACTACAGTGTCCTAGTAAACCTGTCTGTCCTCACAATGCAGTGTGTTTTCAGGTTCACACACTCATGTCCCAGTGTTTCCTCTATAACTAATACACTACAGTGTCCTAGTAAACCTGTCTGTCCTCACAATGCAGTGTGTTTTCAGTTTCACACACTCATGTCCCAGTGTTTCCTCTATAACTAATACACTACAGTGTCCTAGTAAACCTGTCTGTCCTCACAATGCAGTGTGTTTTCAGGTTCACACACTCATGCCCCAGTGTTTCCTCTATAACTAATACACTACAGTGTCCTAGTAAACCTGTCTGTCCTCACAATGCAGTGTGTTTTCAGGTTCACACACTCATGCCCCAGTGTTTCCTCTATAACTAATACACTACAGTGTCCTAGTAAACCTGTCTGTCCTCACAATGCAGTGTGTTTTCAGGTTCACACACTCATGTCCCAGTGTTGCCTCTATAACTAATACACTACAGTGTCCTAGTAAACCTGTCTGTCCTCACAATGCAGTGTGTTTTCAGGTTCACACACTCATGCCCCAGTGTTTCCTCTATAACTAATACACTACAGTGTCCTAGTAAACCGGTCTGTCCTCACAATGCAGTGTGTTTTCAGGTTCACACACTCATGTCCCAGTGTTTCCTCTATAACTAATACACTACAGTGTCCTAGTAAACCTGTCTGTCCTCACAATGCAGTGTGTTTTCAGGTTCACACACTCATGCCCCAGTGTTTCCTCTATAACTAATACACTACAGTGTCCTAGTAAACCGGTCTGTCCTCACAATGCAGTGTGTTTTCAGGTTCACACACTCATGCCCCAGTGTTTCCTCTATAACTAATACACTACAGTGTCCTAGTAAACCTGTCTGTCCTCACAATGCAGTGTGTTTTCAGTTTCACACACTCATGTCCCAGTGTTTCCTCTATAACTAATACACTACAGTGTCCTAGTAAACCTGTCTGTCCTCACAATGCAGTGTGTTTTCAGTTTCACACACTCATGTCCCAGTGTTTCCTCTATAACTAATACACTACAGTGTCCTAGTAAACCTGTCTGTCCTCACAATGCAGTGTGTTTTCAGGTTCACACACTCATGTCCCAGTGTTTCCTCTATAACTAATACACTACAGTGTCCTAGTAAACCTGTCTGTCCTCACAATGCAGTGTGTTTTCAGGTTCACACACTCATGTCGTGTGTTTCCTATTTAACTAATACACTACAGTGTCCTAGTAAACCTGTCTGTCCTCACAATGCAGTGTGTTTTCAGTTTCACACACTCATGTCCCAGTGTTTCCTCTATAACTAATACACTACAGTGTCCTAGTAAACCTGTCTGTCCTCACAATGCAGTGTGTTTTCAGGTTCACACACTCATGTCCCAGTGTTTCCTCTATAACTAATACACTACAGTGTCCTAGTAAACCTGTCTGTCCTCACAATGCAGTGTGTTTTCAGTTTCACACACTCATGTCCCAGTGTTTCCTCTATAACTAATACACTACAGTGTCCTAGTAAACCTGTCTGTCCTCACAATGCAGTGTGTTTTCAGGTTCACACAGCGCTTGACTCTACATCAAATCTCTATCAACTTTATACTTTTCAGATGTACAATAAATAAACATAATATTAAAAATTCATCTGGCTTAAACACTAATGTATCTTACAAAACGACACAATACCTGTTGTGAACTTGCTTCTGGCAAACAGGGTGTGGATTGTATCAACCTTATTTTGAAAATATGAACAAGGCTTGTTTTACGGATATTACAAATAAGGAAAACGGAGCAAGAAAAGAACAAGATCTGCTAAAACTCAAAATATCATGCCCTTTTCTAACTAATCCTAAACTAACTTTTCTTCACGGGACAGAAAAGCCCTCTTTGTTCTCTTTATACGGGTCATTCTCCTTCTGATGATTGTGAAAGAGTGCGCCGGTGTCTACTGTTGCTATTATCAGAGGCCACTTTATCTGATTGATGGACAAAACGCACAGCTTATATTTTATATAAAATAACAGTGATGTTTTCACGCAATGAAAGCGTTTTATTTCAACAGTAGTGACCGCAGTGATGACTTTGCAGTTGACAATGGCTTGAGCGGTTTGACTCAGAACTATTCCTGTCTCGACAGAGAGCTGTCATCTGCTCTTGTGATCTGTATCTGCTTGCGCGTTACACGCGAATGGTGCTTTTGTGCATTCAAGCGTTTGAAGCGAATTCGCATCTGACGCCCCAGTTGAAAAATTTGAACTTTGGCATCAATTCGCGGCACGTTAACCAATCAGGAGCCTGCTCGCTGCGGTCATGTGGTAAAGTGATGTGATGAGAAACCCTGCATAATTTAAAAATACTACTATTGTGTCACAAAATTTAGTTTTAAGACTTTTTCAGGTGACAATGTAGTTGTTTAAAGCTCAAATCTGTGGTTTATTTATAAAGAGAGCGCCTATTTAAAAAAAAAATCTTGTGTTTTTGGAATTGTGAGATCCAGGCGATCACCGGGCACTCAGCGCTCATAACCCTGGCGAAGGCAGCCTTTCCTCCGCCAGTCCTTCTGCCGTCTGCCGCTGGCTCTGATGTCCTGTAGTGGTGCATCTTGTGTAGATCTAACGGGCGATCTTTGGTGTCATGAATCTATAATTTGTTGTCTGCCAAATCGTTTTGACTGAGGGCAAAGAGAAGTTTCATAACTTTTTATTTTAAGGATATTTAAATATACATGCAGTGAAGATAATGTAGGAGTCGCCTGGACCACATTTGTGTGGCTATTAATGCTTAATATATATTTTTAATGAAAATGAAAAGAGGCAGAGTGGTTTTTTATGACATATTTCATATTTTATGAGTGCCTTGAACGCGCGTCAATTTCGCATCCAGCTCTCGATTTCTACGCGCGTCCAATTCGCTGCGGACGCGCGAATGCATTCATTGACGCTCTATTCGCGTTTGGTGTGAACGCAGCATGACACGTGTCAATGAGCTACGTACAGAGAGCTGTCATCTGCTCATGTGATGGCAGTGGCCGTCCTGAGGAGAACGTGGGCTGCTCTAACACGTATCAATGAGCGACGGACAGAGAGCAAGCCCAATCCAGTGAAGGCGGTAAAGAAAACAGTGTGTCTGTGAAGGCGAGCTGTGAAGGTGTGGATGACGCAGCACGATTCAAAAATACATGTTTCAAGATCGATTTGTAATCGATGCATCGAGAAAACGAGTGAATCGTTACACCCCTAATTATTGGCACTGGAATCTGATATTGGCTACATTTAAAACAACAATGTGAATAGCTGTACTAAAAAATCTGATCTGAGCACAGACTGTGATGACGCGTTTCAACGGTCATCAATATCGTAAATCCTGCAACGTTTTTTGTAATTTCATTTTTAAAAATATATATACATTTATAACACTAATACTTTGTATTTTATTGCTTTTGCATAAAATGACAAAAACAAGTTACCGCTGCTGTGAGGGTGTTACTAATACAGCGTCTATGGGAGTGATGGTGAAAATTAACATCTTAATTTTAAATTAACATCTTAACATCTCATCACATACGTGTGATGGTACATGTCTTCAAATGCACTATTGTGTTGTACTCTGACATTATAAAACAGGACAGATGTATGTGGTGTACCTTTAAATCTGTGGATATACGGCTGCTCGAGGTGTGGCTCGTCAGGTCTGGAGTTAATGTGGTCTTAGGTCTGCGTCGTCCATTTCATCTGGCTGCAGAATTAAAGGCATAGTATTTTAAACAGAATAAAAAAAAGCATACAAATATTTGCAAATACACAAATCTAATATGATACTCACTCTATTTTTTCCCTCTTTTTGAAAGTTGTGAAATCACCATTGTGGCGTTTTTCTTTTGCTATTTGAGTAAATCGGCACACAAAAAAATATTTAATGTATTCATTCACAGCTATAATATTTAACCCAACTATGATGACTTCCGCTCGGAGAAACCTGGAAATGTGAAATGGGTCTATAGAGCACCAAGGCTCGTAGTGTGAACGTCGCCTTAAGTGTACACGCTCAGAAAAGTGTATGTTAGATCAGCGTGTAAATATAAAGTTTATCTGGCAAGGCTTTAAAACGCATGCAAACATAAGCTTTCATGATGGCGAAGATTGCGATGCCACTCTATCGCTGCGCTGCAAAACATGTGTGAACGTAGGGCTGTAACGATTTGACCAAAAATAAAAATCTCGATGAAATTAACATTTTACCTCGATTACCATTAATGAACGATTATTTTCCTCTTCTCTTTTTTTTGCTTTCCTTTTTTGCCCTTATAGTTCACTGATAAGGTTTGTACTGTAAATATTTTCTACTATTAAAGGTGGGACATTTTTTTTCTAATGAAAGTGCATTTCTTTGTGATTTTAAAATACTTGAAGGAAACGGTTGACTTTCAGCAGTTATTGTCTGTGGGGCAGATTTCTGCTTGTTGTACACCAGATACAGATAAATTAACACTATAGGCCTACATTACATTTATCTTAATGCATTAATGAGACAGTGATTGTGTGTGTGAATTAGTCATACCGTATTATTAATTATGAAGCTGTGGTTTGTACTTACTTCAAAAGGTAGACAAATCTATGCCATAACGGTATCTAAGCTACTTTAGTGATGAATCACGGGACGGCGTTGACACTGCGTTTCTGCTGCTCTCTGCGCGCGATCTTCACGGGATGTGTGAGCTTCTGTCTCAGTGTTCGTGTATCACAATATATCAGGCGTTAGTTCAACATAATACGCATCTGATGGTCTAAAAACGCTTCAGTGTTCAAACTGGCAGGGCTTAAAACAAATACAAATGACAAGCTTGTGAGGACGCAAGTGAAAGTGATCTGGCTTCGGGGCACTCGCGCCGTCTGTGTGTGTGTATCAGCGCATATAAGAGCGGCGATTAACTTCCCTGTATAAACTGTGTAAAACATGCAATTACCATAGTAATACTGAGCATCTATAAACAAAGATAACTGCTCCTGCATCTTTCCGTGTGCCTGCAAACTGCACTTGATGTGACTGACGGGGCAGAGTCACGTGACTAAAACCGAAATGGCAAAATTACGTCGGTTAGAGGTTCTAAATTAGTCGATTACTTTTCGATTAATCGTCCAGCCCTATGTGAACGTGCATCATGTTGGACAGTATGTTGGGACGGAGGTTCCAGAAGTGCAACGATCTCTCTACAAGGCAGAACGTGGATATAATAGTTCACAATCTAAGATCGTGATATATCGCACAGCCCTCCTTGTCCTTTGGCAGTTTATCACGTGACGCTCTGAACGCTCTCATCACATACGTGTGATGGTACATGTCTTCAAATGCACTATTGTGTTGTCCTCTGACATTATAAAACAGGACAGATGTATGTGGTGTACCTTTAAATCTGTGGATATACGGCTGCTCGAGGTGCGGCTCGTCAGGTCTTGAGTTAATGTGATCTGCGTCTCGTACAGGCTTAGGTCTGCGTCGTCCATTTCATCTGGCTGCAGAATTAAAGGCATAGTATTTTAAACAGAATAAAAAAACAGCATAAAAATATTAGCAAATACATAAATCTAATATGATACACATCCATACAGTGTCTATCCACCTTATTTCGCAATGCAAAAGTAACCTATTTTCTTTGAATGCACAAGATTTCTAATTCATCAGCACCATTATGAGTAAAACATAATGCTATTCTATGTGCTGCTGTATTATTAAGACTGACCGATGATTATAAATAAGTACAATTAATTTCCTGTTTCACATGACAGCTTATTTTACATGAGCAGGCTTGAAAGTACCTCTAAATGAGTCCATATCAATTTTCACTTTTCACTTTTAATCCATATATTACTTTATTATGCCAACAAAACAAAAAATGTAGTAAAGATAATATTCTTTTATTCCTTTTTGTTTTTTTATTCTGATATTCCAGCCTTAAACGTGTTTAATTATTATCTTAAGTTAATATGCTAAATTTGACAGGTTAAATTGTACTGTAACAGTCAATATATTAATAATTAGAAAGATCAATTCTATATTTAACCTAGGTTCAAGTAAAAAGTCAGACATTAAATATTACATGACATAACTTTATTACATAACTTTTGGATTATTAAATATGTTTAAAATGTAGACTAATGGAGTGTAAAGCTGCCCAAAGATTATTTTAGGGAAGATTTGCATTACAATAATTATACTCGGTCACAATTTCATCAAAAGATGTCGAATTAACATTTGCAGACATTCAGAATACTTTAACTTTACCTGATGAGATTTATTTTTGCTTTTAAATGCATTTGAATATGTAATGATTATAAAGCTCATTTAATCCTGTCACAACGCACATTCAAGGCAATCTGAGGCTTTATAAACAGCTGAATTCCTCAATGATGGGAAGATTATTAATAATTGTTAATACTTATTCTTAATAATTATAACTTTTCATTAATAAATACATGCGTTATTCAGTTTCCGGGGTCACGTTAACATTACCATGATGAGACTCGCGCTCGACTGTGTAAATATATATATTAAAGTCTGCCAACCGAAAACTAAGTGCAGACAAACACATAGATATGACTAATTTATATGAATCACTATATAAAACATATAAACGTAATGTACTTACCTACTAGGCTGCTGTTTGACAGGGCCGCGATGACGGTCACACTCCGGTAGGATCTCAATAATGCGCCTGCGCGTCTTTAACCAATCAGACAACCGCGCGCCATTTTCAAACCGTCAACGCCCATTATCGTGTAAATGTGTGTACGCTAGCAGTGGCAGATCCCGCCGATAGGCGGAGTGATGAGATACACACAAACACACCAGAAAACTGGTATACCTACTTAAAGGGACATTCAATAAAAAAGCAGGAGGATGTTCCTGAGGTTCATAGAGATGATTTCACGCTGTTTGAATTACAAGGACATGTCCTAGGTCCTTATAATCCCAAATGTCCTTATAATGCTGGTGTGTAAACTGGTGAAATGTCCTTGTAATACACCAAAACCAACACACACACACACACACACACACACACGGAGAGAGAGAGTTTCAAAAATAACAGCACTGCTACCTTTTAGTGAGGGGAGGGCAGACAGAGAATAAATATTCAGAAGAAATATATTAAATAAAATAAATATATTGATCTGAAAAATAGTATGATTATTTTAAAGCTATTTGGTTACATTTGAATAAAACATTGTTTTAGTATGTTTTTAAACACACACACATACACGTTGTAATACCAGTGTAATACCCATGTCATTATACAAATTTGTGTCCTCAAAAATCACAAACAAGAGAGAGAGAGAGAGAGAGAGAGAGAGAGAGAGAGAAACAAGTTTTTTTTTTATCCTGCTTCAAAACTAATACAATGCTGCCATCTTGTGTTCATTGAGGGGAGAGCAGCAGACACAGAGAATTTCTGTTCCCCTTTTTTGTCCTTATTTAATCCCTTGCCATGGAAACACCGTTTGAGATATCCAATATCCGTTCACATTTTAGCATCTTCAGTATCTTTGTTTCATGTTGACCGAGTTTGGTGGAGATTGAATAAATCGCCTACGAGGAGAACGTAAAAACTCAAAAAACTTTGACACACTGCCATGGCAACAGTATGTAAAATATCAGGAATCCATTCGTATGTCTACATCTGCCATGTTTTGTCATTATACTGATGAAGTTTGAAGTAAATCGGGTGAAAACAAGACAGTGATTTAGCATTTTTGAAAGTGACACACTTCCTGCTGCCAGTTGGTGGACACACACACACACACACACACACGTTTGTTTTTGTGAAATGTGAGGACATTCCATAGGCGTAATGGTTTTTATACCGTACAAACCGTATTTTCTATCCCCTTACACTGACCCTAAACCTACCCATCACAGGAGACTGTGCAGTTCACTTTCTGTGAAAAAAACCTTGTTCTGTGTGATTTATAAGCATTTTGAAAAGTGAGGACATGGGGAACGTCCTCATATTTCACCCTCTTTTTGTAATACCTGTGTCATACCCATGTCATTATACACATTTGTGTCCTGATATTTCACGAAAACATGCCCACACACACACACACACACACACACACACACACACACACACACACACACACACACACACACACACACACACACACACACACACACACACACACACACACACACACACACACACACACACACAGACACACACACAGACACACACAGACACACAAACCCCTTAAAGCTATTTCATTTATGGGACACAGGAAATATTCTCATAAACCATGTTTTCATTGTAATTTGTAGTATATTTTTAAAGCTACTTGGTTACATTTTAATAATACATTATTTAGTATGTTTTTAAAGATATTTTTATTATGTGGACACATGAAATGTCCTCATTAACCACTACGTTGTAATAACAGTGTAATACCCATGTCATTATACAAATTTGTGTCCCTAATAAATCACATAAACAAGCACACACACACACACACACACACACACACACACACACACACACACACACACACACACACACACACACACACACACACACACACACACACACACACACACACAGACACACGGAGAGAGAGAGTTTCAAAAATAACAGCACTGCTACCTTTTAGTGAGGGGAGGGCAGACAGAGAATAAATATTCAGAAGAAATATATTAAATAAAATAAATATATTGATCTGAAAAATAGTATGATTATTTTAAAGCTATTTGGTTACATTTTAATAAAACATTGTTTTAGTATGTTTTTAAACACACACACATACACGTTGTAATACCAGTGTAATACCCATGTCATTATACAAATTTGTGTCCTCATAAATCACAAACAAGAGAGAGAGAGAGAGAAACAAGTTTTTTTTTTATCCTGCTTCAAAACTAATACAATGCTGCCATCTTGTGTTCATTGAGGGGAGAGCAGCAGACAGAGAATTTCTGTTCCCCTTTTTTGTCCTTATTTAATCCCTTGCCATGGAAACACCGTTTGAGATATCCAATATCCGTTCACATTTTAGCATCTTCAGTATCTTTGTTTCATGTTGACCGAGTTTGGTGGAGATTGAATAAATCGCCTACGAGGAGAACGTAAAAACTCAGACCCCGATTTAACCAAAAAATTCACCTTCAAACCAAAATATCTGACTTCCTGTTGGTCGGAGCTAATGACTGTAAATTAGAAAGTTGTCCGGCTCGATGAGGTCAATATATATACTGAGTTTGGTGATTGTAGATGAAACGAAGCCCTTCACTTTTGTCAAAAGGTGGCGCTAGAGAGCCCCTCATCCCCACCCGTTTCTGAGGCTTTGCCCATGTGTACTGACTAACATCTCTGATGTGTGTGTTGAGTTTCAAGCAGTTTCAAGCTATTTCAAGCATGCTAAGAGCCTCAGAACAGCCAAAAGATTATTAAACTTTGACACGTTGCCATGGCAACAGTATTTGAAATTTCAGGAATCCATTTCATACGTCTCTATCTGTCATGTTTTCACATTATACTGATGAAGTTTGAAATAAATCTGGTGAAAATAAGATGGTGATTCAAAGCATTTTTGAAAGTGACACACTTCCTGCTGCCAGTTGGTGGCGCTATAACTTTGACTCACAAAAGTCATATCCATGTGATCGGCCTCTTACAACGAACACACAGCAGAAGTTTCATCCAAACCAGTCAATGTTTGCACAAGTTAAAACACACTTCCTGTTTCCCTTTTCTCGCCATAAATTCGTTGCATCGCCATGGCCAGAGTTTTCGAGATATCAAAAATCCGCTCGCAATTTAGCATCCTGGATATGTTCACTTAATGCTGACCGAGTTTGGCAATGATCGAAACAATGGCCTCGGAGGAGTATATTAAATTCCAGAGCATGCGTTTTCCGAACAACCCATAATAGCTCACTTCCTGTAGGGCTGACGCATAACTTAGAGCACGAAAGTTGTTCGGCCCGATGAGATCTAAATGTGTACCAAGTTTCATACATGTACGTGCAAGTGTGTTTGATATATGGACCAAGTTTTCAGACCCCACTTTAGGGGGCGCTGTCGAGCCCCCCTGCCACGCCCGGGTACCAGCTTCAGCCCGGCTCTGATGGCCGCGCATTCCGACGCCTGTGCGAAATTTCAAGAGTTTTCGAGCATGTTAAGTGCCCCAAAAGTACCCGAGAAGTCGAAAAAAAAACAAAAAAAAAACAAAGAATTAAAGCTGCGAGCAGCGATGACGGGCCCAAGCCGGTGGCACCGCCACGCCGGTGGCATCAGTTTAACTGTGCACGGCAGGCAATATGCATTTAAACAGGATAATTTTTTTAAATCGCTCGAATATGCCACATTTACTGCAGCAGCTGGTGCCACTATCACCACAAGCCACACCCATGATGTAATTTAAATCTAGATTAATTTTAATGTCATAGGATAAAATAAATAAAAGTTATATTTTCCTGCTCAAAATTTTGTAAGTCCAGAAGGCCAGTATTTAATTCAAGGTGTTTGTAGTTCTTTTTTACTTATTCACACTAAAGTGATAGTTTTTTGTGATAGTCTATGATACGAAAGGGGTAAATTATCATTCAGAGAGAGAAAGGCACACACACAAACTCACAGGGTGAGAGAGACACCCCCCCCCCCCCACACACACACACACACACACACACCACACACACACACGTAAGCGCACACAATCAAACACACACACACCCAGGGTGAGCCTGAGAGTGAGGGGGGAGGGGAAGGACTGAGAGAGAGGCAATCTGCACATTGAACCAGGTTCACAAGATTTTAACAACAAAAAGAAATAAAATCTAAATGGTGGGAGAAAGTTTTTTTTATTTCACTCTCTGAAAAAAATATGTTGAATATATTTGAAATCAATATGTGTGGTCCAATATAAAAAATAAATAGAGAAAGTCACACACACACACACACACACACACACACACACACACACACACACACACACACACACACACACACACACACACACACACACACACACACACACACACACACAATGATAGAGTGAGAGTGAGGGGGAGGGGAAGGACTGAGAGAAAGGCACACACACATACAGGGTGAGAGAGAGAGCCCCCCCCCCCCCTCCACACACACACACACACACACACACAGAGAGTGATAGAGAGGGGGAAGGGGAAAGACAGGCGGAGGGCATTCCATAGACTTAATGGTTTTTATACTGTACAAACTGTAAATTCTATCCCCCTACACTACCCCTAAGCCTACATATCGCACACACACACACACACACACACACACACACACACACACTACCCCTAAACCTACCATCACAGAAAACATTCTGCATTTTTACATTTTTATTAAAACATTGTTTAGTATGCTTTTAAAGCTATTTTGATTTACGGGGACACATGAAATGTCTTCATAAACCATGATTATGTTGTAATAAACACCCCTCCAACACACCCATTTCTGAGGCTTTGCCCATTTCCACTGACTGACATCTCTGATGTGTGTGTTGAGTTTCAAGCAATTTCAAGCATGCTAAGAGCCTCAAAAACAGCCAAAAGATGATTAAACTTTGACACACTGCCATAGCAACAGTATGTAAAATATCAGGAATCCATTCGTATGTCTACATCTGCCATGTTTTGTCATTATACTGATGAAGTTTGAAGTAAATCGGGTGAAAACAAGACAGTGATTTAGCATTTTTGAAAGTGACACACTTCCTGCTGCCAGTTGGTGGACACACACACACACACGTTTGTTTTTGTGAAATGTGAGGACATTCCATAGGCGTAATGGTTTTTATACCGTACAAACCGTATTTTCTATCCCCTTACACTGACCCTAAACCTACCCATCACAGGAGACTGTGCAGTTCACTTTCTGTGAAAAAAACTTGTTCTGTGTGATTTATAAGCATTTTGAAAAGTGAGGACATGGGGAACGTCCTCATATTTCACCCTCTTTTTGTAATACCTATGTCATACCCATGTCATTATACACATTTGTGTCCTGATATTTCACAAAAACATGCCCACACACACACACACACACACACACACACACACACACACACACACACACACACACACACACACACACACACACACACACACACACACACACACACACACACACACACACACACACACAGACACACAGACACACAAACCCCTTAAAGCTATTTCATTTATGGGACACAGGAAATATTCTCATAAACCATGTTTTCATTGTAATTTGTAGTATATTTTTAAAGCTACTTGGTTACATTTTAATAATACATTATTTAGTATGTTTTTAAAGATATTTTTATTATGTGGACACATGAAATGTCCTCATTAACCACTACGTTGTAATAACAGTGTAATACCCATGTCATTATACAAATTTTCGTCCCTAATAAATCACATAAACAAGCACACACACACACACACACACACACACACACACACACACAGAGAGAGAGAGAGAGAGAGAGAGAGAGAAACAAGGTTTTTTTTTATCCTGCTTCAAAACTAAGACAATGCTGCCATCGTGTGTTCATTGAGGGAAGGGCAGCACACATTCCCCTTTTTTGTCCTTATTTAATCCCTCGGCATGGCAACACCGTTTGAGATATCCAAAATCCGTTCGCATTTTAACATCTTCCGTATCTTTGTTTCATGTTGACCGAGTTTGGTGGAGATTGAATAAATCGCCTACGAGGAGAACGTAAAAACTCAGAGCCTGAATTATACCAATATTCACGTTCAAACCAAAATATCTGACTTCCTGTTGGTCGAAGCTAATGACTGTAAATTAGAAAGTTGTCCGGCTCGATGAGGTCAATATATATACTGAGTTTGGTGATTGTAGATGAAACGACGCCCTTCACTTTTGTCAAAAGGTGGCGCTATAGAGCCCCTCATCCCCACCCGTTTCTGAGGCTTTGCCCATGTGTACTGACTAACATCTCTGATGTGTGTGTTAAGTTTCATGCAATTTCAAGCATGCTAAGAGTCTCAAAAACAGCCAAAGACATTATTAAACTTTGACACGTTGCCATGGCAACAGTATTGGAAATTTCAGAAATCCATTCATATGTCTATATCGGCCATGTTTTCACATTATACTGATGAAGTTTGAAGTCAATCGGGTCAAAATAAGACAGTGATTTAAAGCATTTTTTAAAAAAAGTGACACACTTCCTGCTGCCAGTTGGTGGCGCTATAACTTTGACTCACAAACGTCATATCCTTGCGATCGGCTTCCTACAACAAACACACAGCTGAAGTTTCATCCAAATCAGTCAATTACATTTTGTCCCCATAACGTAGGTGTTACCCATGAAATGATAACATTAATTTGGAATTTTTTTTTTTTTTTTTTACTTTTATTCCTCTTGTGCAGAACTCACACAGTACACATTTGGTCGTTGTTATTGTAGTTTACTTTAGTTGAGTATTTGTGCACATTTATGTGTGTGCGTGTGTGGTCAAACTGCAAACACAAAACAATTCACAATTATTATCTAGTAATGTTCACATCACCAAATACGTTTCTAAAACATTGTAACATCAGCTTTGTGTACTAAGCATTAAACTTTGTTTAACTAAATGCAACATATTTTACAGGCAATACAAACTGTAAATGTCTAAAACAAAACAAATATATAACATTAGGCGTTTAGGCGCTAATCGCAAATAGCGATCTTCATAGTGATACACAAACCATCACAACACTTAAACAACATAACACTTCTCACCACGCTGGGAATATAATGTAAGATAATAGTTTTAGCTGGAATTGTTAAATGTTCAAATCTTCATTTGAGATCAACATGGCTTTCTCACTCAGTTCTCTAAGTTCAGTTTGTTTTTCCCTGCACGATCACATCACTTGCGCTCACCGGAACAACGTCCTTAAAGGGGCAGCACCCAACATCAGGGATTACCAGTCCCCCCCCCCCCCCGCCCCCCCACACACACACACACACAAATCCCTGAAGAGATGGAATGTTTTTTTTTTTTATCCTGTTTCAAAACTAACACAATGCTGCCATCTTGTGTTCATTGAGGGGAGGGCACACACAGGCACAATACATTATACAAATAAATATTTATAAAATATATATATATTCATCTGAAAAATAGTATAGTCTTTTAAAATTAATCTAAGTTCAATTGCCAAACATACAATCTTAATTTAATTGAAATCAAAATATTATTTTACAAGATATGAGACAATTTCTGTTCCCCTTTTTTTGTCCTTATTTAATCCCTCGCCATGGCAACACCGTTTGAGATATCCAATATTCGTTCGCATTTTAGCATCTTCCGTATCTTTGTTTCATGTTGACCGAGTTTGGTGGAGATTAAATAAATCGCCTACGAGGAGAACGTAAAAACTCAGACCATGAATTACATAAATATTCACCTTCAAACCAAAATATCTGACTTCCTGTTGGTCGGAGCTAATGACTGTAAATTAGAAAGTTGTCCGGCTCGAAGAGAACAATATATGTACCGAGTTTGGTGACTGAAGATAAAACTAACCCCCCCACTTTTGTCAAAAGGTGGCGCTAGAGAGCCCCTCATCCCCGCCCATTTCTGAGGCTTTGTCCATGTGTACTGACTGACATCTCTGATGTGTGTGTTGAGTTTCAAGCAGTTTCAAGCAATTTCAAGCATGCTAAGAGCCTCAGAACAGCCAAAAGATTATTAAACTTTGACACGTTGCCATGGCAACAGTATTTGAAATTTCAGGAATCCATTTCATACGTCTCTATCTGTCATGTTTTCACATTATACTGATGAAGTTTGAAATAAATCGGGTCAAAATAAGATGGTGATTCAAAGCATTTTTGAAAGTGACACACTTCCTGCTGCCAGTTGGTGGCGCTATAACTTTGACTCACAAAAGTCATATCCATGTGATCGGCTTCTTACAACAAACACACAGCTGAAGTTTCATCCAAACCAGTCAATGTTTGCACAAGTTATAACACACTTCCTGTTTCCCTTTTCTCGCCATAAATTCGTTGCTTCGCCACGGCCAAACCATTTGAGATATCAAAAATCCGCTCGCAATTTAGCATCCTGGATATGTTCTCTTCATGCTGACCGAGTTTGGCAATGATCGAAACAATGGCCTCGGAGGAGTATATTAAATTCCAGAGCATGCGTTTTCCGAACAACCCATAATAGCTCACTTCCTGTAGGGCTGACGCATAACTTAGAGCACGAAAGTTGTTCGGCCTGATGAGATCTATATGTGTACCGAGTTTCATACATGTACGTGCAAGTGTGTTTGATATATGGACCAAGTTTTCAGACCCCACTTTAGGGGGCGCTGTCGAGCCCCCCTGCCACGCCCGGGTACCAGCTTCAGCCCGGCTCTGATGGCCGCGCATTCCGACGCCCGTGCGAAGTTTCAAGAGTTTTCGAGCATGTTACGTGCCCCAAAAGTACCCGAGAAGTCGAAAAAAAAAATAAAAAAAACAAAGAATAATCTGAGGAAGAACAATAGGGCTCTGCGCCCTTTCAGGGCTTGGGCCCTAATAATCTGAGGAAGAACAATAGGGCTCTGCGCCCTTTCAGGGCTTGGGCCCTAATAATCTGAGGAAGAACAATAGGGCTCTGCGCCCTTTCAGGGCTTGGGCCCTAATAAAATAACATTTATATTTTACAGAAAACTTATTTTACAAAAAAAACCTGCTGGGTTACCTGTTAATATGCAGACAGCCTATGACTAAAAATCATTAGAAAGGTCTAAAGATTTATTGTAAAAATAAATAAATAAAATAAAAAGTCTATGTATTTAATATGAAATATGAGCCTCTTATGCATCCACTGTGGGGGGAAAACTGTACATTGGAGAAAAACATATGGGTTGTCATATAAATTTATTTAGAGAGAAGTTATTTTTCATATTTGTTACCCAAACTTTCATTCATACTGGAAGCCAGAGGGCGCCCTCGAGCAGAAACTCCACATTTCCCTCAGAGAAGTAATCCTTAGCCCTAATGTGAAGCTAAGCTAGCGATGTAGGATAAACTGAATATAGAAACGCTTTGACTGATGAAACGAAGACAATAAACACGACTGCATCAAGCTATGGTGTATTTGAGTTCTTCAAGCCTTCACTATTTTCATAATAATAAGGTATGCAGTGCAGATTGAGTCACTGTTTAGAATAATATAAAACAATGCATGTCTGCCTCATTCTGTTCAGAAAAATACAACGTTATTAAATGTAGACGTATTTTGTCGGCAGGTAATTGCATTTATCACGGGATTTGTGGTTTTATCACCGAGTACGTGTACCAACACCCCCAGAAAGATCACAACACCCCGAACGAACGCTCTGAGCGCGGCGCAGCAAAGACTCTAGAGCTCCGCTTTCGCGATACGATACTTTTTTGCTACTGTGTAACGTTAATAACTTTCTGCAGCCAGCATTTCTGGAAATTAACGAGGATAACACTTTTTTTAAGACCTAACAAAATTAAATTTAAGACCTCCGGTGAAAATCTGGCCGTTTTTAAGATTTTTATTTTAGACATTTTAAGACTTTTTAAGACCCCGCGGGAACCCTGTAAAGGTTCGTTGACGACGATATTTAGTCATACTTTTCGTTGACGAAAACAACACTAGATACAGGAAGTTGACTGAACAAACTGCATGTTGCATCAACTCGTGTTTTAAAGTGTAATAAACTTAACACTGTAAGTTGACTTAAAGCTGCAGTCTGTAACTTTTTTGGGTTAAAAATGATCCAAAATAAATGTTTGAGCAAGTACATAACCAGCTAGCGTAATATACTATCTGCTTACCTTAGCTTGATTTACAACGGTAAGCTTGTAATAATGTTTTTAAAGGGTTAGTTCATCCAAATCATCCATGTCATTAATTACTCACCCTCATGTCGTTCGACACCCGTAAGACCTCCGTTCATCATCGGAACACAAATGAAGATATTTTTGTTGAAAGCTGATGGCTGAGAAAGGCTTCAGATAGGCCTCCATTGGTGTTCAGTACATTTACACTCACAAGACCCATAAAAGGCACTTAAAACGTTGTTACAAAGTCCATCTCACCACAGTGACTCTACAATAATTTTACGATGCGACGACAATAGTTTTTGTGCGCAAAAAAAAATCAAAATAACGACTTTATTCAACCTCTTCTTGTCTTCCGTGTATGCCTCCACGACGCATGCGCGAGAATATGACGTAGCGCCAGGGTTCGGGAATCCATGAAATGCACACTTTAACCCCATTTTGAGAACTACGCCGAGACCTAAAGCACAATCAATGTAGAATTCAACAGCTTAGATACGCGCGTCTTCCTCTGCTTGTAAACAAATCGCTTCTGGGTCATATGTCCGAACGCTGGATCTGCGTAATATGCGTAACATTGGATTCCTCCGTGCTGTGCCGTGCCGAGGTACAAATCACGTAAAGTTGATAATTCCGCGGATAACTGCAATTGCAGATTTCGAACAGAGATGGCGACAAAGAGGAAAAACTACGGACTGCAGCTATAAATTAACTAAGTTAAAGCAACAAGATGACCTGACTTAGTTAAGTTGAGTCAACTAATCTGTTTTTTTACAGTGCAGAGCCAATTCAAATTCATTAAAACAGAGGTGAGGCTCTGATTCACCAATACATGTGTCCAACTTTAGATTTGTTAAACATACATTATCTTTGAACTTGTACGTGATGTATGTTTGACCCAGTCACGAGTGGAGGGATCCCAAGATATGCTTTTTAATTACAAATCACTTACAAAGTAATTTTGTTAGAGACTGCAGCTTCTTAAAGGTCCCATGGCATGGCATTTTTCTATTATTTTATAATGTTTCCTGTGGTGTACTTATATTGTTAGTATGATTTTTACATTAAAAAATGTCATAATTTAGAAATAAAAGGCATTTTTTCTATACTGTTATTACATCTCTGGCTGAATGCCCTGTTTCAAGGGGCGTGTCTGCTGTGAGACTTCAGTGAAAACGCCCACTGTTGTGATTGGCTGACATCTTTGCATTTGAAATGAGTGTTATATTATGTTGCAGAGGGGGCGTGGCTTAGCGAGGCACTGCACGCATTTTCTCCACATTCTCTGGGCGGGCAAAGCAGAGGAAGGGGAGGTAACCTTTCCTGGTATGATGTCATAACAGGAAAATTCCAGATCAGCTCGTCTGAGCTGTCATTTTCTCAAAGGCAGAGAAAGACAGCCAGAACTCGGTTTACACCCATCAAAAAATTCTAGCCACTTGGGGACCATATACAGGCTAGGGGAACTCATATTAATGTTAAAAAACCTAAAAAAAATGAAATTTTCATGACATGGGACCTTTAAAAAATACTACATTCACCGCTGCAGACACAACAGCCACAATGGAACTGAAGAGAGAATTTCAACAGACTCATGGTACATGATTTCAAATGTTTCAGTGCGTCAATATCAGGACAAAACATCTTTAACTACAACTAAAGACACAATATTCAATAAACTGACCTGCCAGGACACCGCATATCCCGTAGAGCCTCACAGCTGACATCGGTGTCACCATAAACATCATCCACATCTGTCCACGACAACATCAAATATCTGTCCCTTGTCTGTTTGGGGTTCAACTTCATAAAATTGTGTGTAATGTTGTGTCATTTCGATTCTTTTATAAGGTAAGTATTGCACTCGTTTTAAATCAGAAATAAGTGTGTTTTTGTTCATCTGAACTCCTGTTCATTTTCAGTTCATCCTACCTGTCCTTCTGAACCTTTTCTATTTCTGCTGTTTTTGTTCTTCTGGCTCTGCATTGCTCTACAGCCCTTCTGGGGCTCTGCCCCGTAAAACAGCTTGCATTTCTTGTTCTTTCTTTTGTCTTTTTCACACTTGTGTGACATAGATTAGAAAAAAGAGAGAGTTTTCTGCACACTGCCTGGCAAATCTTACTCCTATCAGAAGAAGCTAATATAAAGTTGGTTTGACGTTGAATGTTAGACAGATATTCACCCGCTAAAAAATTCAATAGATCCTTGGATTGGATGACAATAATGTATAAAATGTTTTACCTGAAAGGTATTAGGATGTATAACTGAACACAGATGACAGTTTATTTGTTTTAATCCTCCTCAATGTTTTCAACACAGAAATGCTCCGAAAGTGACCCACTGGTGTTTAGGCCAGGTAGGGACCGTCTACAAAGTATGTAGACATGGAAGTGGAGGAAAATCAATGATTCACCATCTCCTTGTGAGAGATGGTATCTCCCAAATAATGAATCTCCCAAAATGAGCATTTTATTCCAACATTTGGCTACTGGAAACATTAGGGCCCTTGGCCAAAATGTATATCCTGTGAAGACTAGCATGGAAACAATTTGGAGTGTCATTCTTGCATTAATAAAGACAACATATATCTGCATTTCAAAAGAACCTACCACATTGTTTACAACATAAACAGTGGAACACTTTTCACGATATTACATCTTTGGTCCTCACACATTGTAAAGGCACCATCTTCGTAATGCAAAATGGAGTCCTGAGCTCGCGCATTTCTGAACTAACTAACGTTAACATTTCAAACACACATTCAATAGAATACTTGCGTCTGCATACTATTAAGCATATATTATAACATCATTTCAATGTATTTTGACTAATTATTATACTTCATACCTGAAAAGGAGAGAATATTACAATCACAGAAAACTTGTGCTGTTTCTCCACTGCAAGCTTTATGTAGAATGGAGAAATCCCACAAGCTCCCCACCTAGTGTCAGGGTTCTGTCACTTCTGTCTAGTTTATTCATGGTTTTGTGACAGAGCCCTGACACTCCTGTATTGTTTGTCTTGTCTTGTGTGAGCGCGCAGCTTTGAGCATGCTCGAGCTGCGTGCTCTTCTGTCCTTGTGTTTTGTGTGCGGGCGTGGTGTTCGGATCCCAGCACTTCGGTCTTGTTTGGGTTTCAGTTTTGTGTTGGGATTCGGACATTCATGCTCCGACATTCATGTTTGTTTTGTCACTCTGTCTTGTCACGTGAGCGTGTGCTCTTCTGTCTGTGTAGCACACGGTTCATGTTTTCATCGGCCGTGTGCTTTCATGTTATGTTTTGTCTTATGTTGTGTAGCACGTGGTTGGTGTTTTTCACTGGCTACGTGCTACGTCATGTTGTCATGTTTTGTGTGAACATGCAGCTGATGAGTTCTCATTAGCTGCATGTTCATGTCATGTTTGGTGTGTGAGCACATGTCTTGTTAAGTGTTTCTTTGTGCCATGTGCTCGTGTCCATTGTCTAACCCCGCCCACCTTGTTTCCTGATTATTGGTTCATTTGCCCCACCTGTCTTCCCTCGTTGCCCTCTTTTGTTTGTTCCCTATTTAATCTCCTTGTGTTTGCAGTCCAGTGCGGAATCGTCGTCGTATTAACCTCATGTTTTCCTGCTCCAGTCAAGTCAAGTCAAGTCAAGTCAAGTCAAGTCAAGTCTGTTTTTCCCCCTCGGGGTAGTTTGTTTTGTCTTGTTTTTTGTTTTATTATTATCATTCCATTCCTCTGCATCATTGAGTCCTCGCTCCTTTCCCTTCACCAACCCTGACACCTAGTGTTCACGCAGACCAGAGCAATCGATCGTCTAACTTATCATGCCAACTAACTGATCACAGATAAACTCAGAATAACCATAAACTACATATTAACATTTTATAAACTTTTCTACATATTCAAAATAGCAATTATATATATATATATATATTAAAGTGTACACAGACTAATGCATTTTTAAAATACACGTTCATTTTCAATCTGTCACATTAGCAGCATATAGCTTACCTGTTTTGGCAGTCTGAACGAAGACATGATTATACAGCTGGAATTACAAAAAGCGGCAAGCCTAATTGGTGGGGGTAGGGTGGGTCGCATTATCCATTGGTAATACATAACAGAGGGTGTTGGGTGACACTTCACCTCAGCTGCTCTCAAGTTCCATGCGAGTTATGGTAAAAAGGTTAGGCGGAAAATTAGCCTACCAGTCAAGACTAACCGATTCATGAATTATTACAGATTTGTTATCGAATTACTTTTTTTTATTTTTCTTGCGCAAACAGCAAAACAAAAGAACACGAGGATTCACACATTGTCAAATTTTCAGCACCTGCAGAGCTAAGCACATGGAGGCGCGGGTGCTATCACAGAATAACTCAAATCATTTAAAATACTCCATCGTTTTTAGTCATACAGATAAAGCTAATGCATCATACAACTGTAAAAAATTGTTAACTGTCTTCTGTTTGTGTACTCACAATAATAATAACAAACGTGTTTTTGCTATCTGTCATCATGTGAACTTGAACAGAAACTAAAACGTGGCTTAATTTACTAAAACAGTGTTATTAGTGTGGTGATGCGCTCCATGATAATGATTAGGGGCGGACCGGGTATGCGCGGCAGATATAAAAAGGGGACTGGAATGACGCCTAAGCGTGCGCGTCATTCTCGTTCTGGAAGTGACGTCATCCTGGCACGCAGTGTTTACATTCGGGAGTGCGACTGAGGAGGACTAACTTCATTGATAAAGTACCCGTTATGGCAAGCCTGTAATTTGCACCCTATTGAGTGCATTGCGCGGTGTGATTCACCACTTACCGTGATTGAACCTATAAGTCGCACCCTAGCGAGTGCACTGAGTGGTGTGATTCACAATTTACTGTAATACAGGGGTGGTGTTACAGCAGGCTTGGTGGGAGTAGCTGTGCTTAATGACGACCGATTGGATCAGGTTTCCCCTGCCAGAAACTCCTCGACCATTCCTCAGTGACTATTACTGCAACAACGTTCGCTATGATTATCTGACTAATATTTCCTCTTATCTCTCATCCGTCTTGAGACGGCCAGAACAATAGCGCGTTCTTGGCCGTAGTGACGCTTTCCAAAGCTAGCAAATTCAGTGCGGATCTTTGGGTTGGAGTACAGCGGCGAACAACTGAGTTGTCATTGTTATTTGTTTTTTTTAGCAGAACTATTGTTACTTACAGTCTCTACGTTTGTAAAATTGTTATTGTCTGGTTTTGGCATGTCTTGCATGGATTTCTAACTCCGACCTGAGAAAAGTGCATTTTTAAAATACTGCAATCATCAGGCGACGCAGTGTTGGAAAGCGATCAAAGAGTGTTGGCCATTGAGTGGTCACTTTCATTTTTTGTGTAAACAACTGATTTCATCTGTCCACATGTGATAAGGGTTCAACCAAAAGACTATTACGTGGAGTGTGTGTGTGCGTATGGTTATTTATGTTTCAGTTTGTCCTCTCTTCTCTTTTATCCAGAGTTGGGGTGCCAGTTCAACGCCCACGTCCCCTGGTGTGGTGGTGTGCTTCCCGTTTGCGTGTTCACAGAGGGTGATTGGGTGCTGTGTGGTGAGAGTTGCAGTGTTTACCGGGCGGGCGAACTGAATCCCCAATTCTGAAATGGATAGGTGCTATAGTTGACATATTTATTCTAATGTGTGTTTCGTATTCTGTCTTTTGGTATTTTTCTTAGCTGTATTTAATAAACAATTTGAAACGTTTTCTTGTTGTCTGTTATCTGACCCAGTCACCACGTATCTGTGTGCTTTGCACTTGATGTACAAACGGGTCCCCGGCCCATTATCCGGGGTGGCGTAGTCTATGTTGTGCCATAATTGGTATTGTATTGCGCTTAGGAGAGCAAACTGCCACATTAGCAAACCAAACCAGTAAACACCATACTAATAAAGCATAGGCTTCTATACCGAAAAGCAGACGAGGACAGAATATGAATGCAATAGTTTAATAATTGGCCTACACATTAGGCGTTTTCTTCCCATAAATAAAATGCTTAACGTGGCTTAATGTAGACAGTGCCATTAAAAGACCAAACTTCGTAACCACTATAGGCTACATAGCCTACTAATAAATCATACTTCATAAGCTACGTTAAAGGTTTTCTTTAGGACAGTTTTCTATGGGAGAAAAATATTCAACGTGTAGGCTAATTAAAAGCATTACGTTCATATTCTGGGCTCATCTACTTTGCTGTACATAGTTTACTTTATTGATATGATGTTTGATGTCTGTTATCACTGTTTTACGATACAAACATGATACATGTATTGATAGAAATCACAACATTTCTAATTTTAAACAAATTAATTCCAACTGAAAACAGCTAACGATATTCCTTGATTAGGCCTATGTCAACCGGACCTATGACGCAGCTGAACCGCGGCTCGTGTATTGCAAATACAGACGAATATTGTCCATTCTGTCACATTTTCCTGTGTTCTCCTCCGACCCCTGTCTGTCTCGTGTTTTGATTTATGATGGGAAGCATACAGGTGCTGGTCATATAATTAGAATATCATCAAAAAGTTTATTTATTTCACTAATTCCATTCAAAAAATGAAACTTGTATATTATATTCATTCATTACACACAGACTGATATATTTCAAATGTTTATTTCTTTTAATTTTGATGATTATAACTGACAACTAAGGAAAATCCCAAATTCAGTATCTCAGAAAATTAGAATATTACTTAAGACCAATACAAAGAAAGGATTTTTAGAAAAATTGGCCAATTGAAAAGTATGAACATGAAAAGTATGAGCATGTACTGCACTCAATACTTAGTTGGGGCTCCTTTTGCCTGAATTACTGCAGCAATGCGGCGTGGCATGGAGTCGATCAGTCTGTGGCACTGCTCAGGTGTTATGAGAGCCCAGGTTGCCCTGATAGTGGACTTCAGCTCTTCTGCATTGTTGGGTCTGGGATATCGCATCTTCCTCTTCACAATACCCCATAGATCAGGGGTGTCCAAACTTTTTTTAAGGGGGCCGGATTCGATATTGTGGACATATATATATATATATATATATATATATATATATATATATATATATATATATATATATATATATATATATATATATATATATATATATATATATATATATATATATATATATATATATGACATGTTTTGTTTCTTTGAAACATGACAGATTTGACAAAAGCTTGAGCTGACAGTAGCTTGAGATAGGACACAGGAAATGTATAGATATTTAACAATATCTGTAAAACTTTCATCAACCAAAAAGTTTTAATGGGTGAAATTTTAATATTATTACAGAGTTAGAACTCTATTCTTATTTAAATTTAATAAGTGCTCTATTTAGATCACCACAAACTAAAACTACACTACAAAACATGCTTTTGTGACTTGGTATTTCTGTCTTTTTTCCCGTCCAAATATCAAAAGATTCTTAAATCAAGATGCTTTTACTAAGGAAAATTACATATTTTTTCTTGATTCCTGGGGGGAAAAAATCTAAATGAATTGAGTTTTTGCTTGAAACAAACTAAATTATCTGCCAATGGATTAGAAAAATAATCTTCCAAAATCATCCTTAAAGATTCCAAACAGAAACATTATTTTTCTTACCCCATTGGCAGATATATTTGCTTGTTTTAAACAAAAACTCACTTCATTTTAATTTAATTTTCCAGAAAACAAGAAAAAATATTTAATGTCATTTAACTTATCTCATAACATCTTGATTTAAGAATTTTTTGATATATTTAGACTAGAAACAAGACAAAAAATACTAAATGACAGCATTTTTTGCAGTGCACACAAGGCAAAAAGTAATATATATATATATATATATATATATATATATGTATGTATGTATGTATATATTTCTATATCTAGAATGGTATTTAGTCTACATATAAATTCAAATGCACAAAACTGCAAGTTTATGACAAAAAATAGTCTGCAATTCGGCCTTTATTACTCATTTAAAACATGTCTACATTACAAATTAAATAAAATTAGATATTAACCTACATTTCTGACAAATTACCATGGTTACAGGTAGTGTTACTACAGTAAATCCATGATAAATTCGAAATGCGAATTGTTGTTTGAAAAGTATTTTGAATCGGCTCAGCTGATTTGCACATTAGTGTTGTTGATTAAGTCAGTGCTGTTTAACTGGAAATTAAATCAAATCACCGAGAGATTCGCAGCTCGTACCGGAGACCTCTGCGCCGAACTCGAATGCTTCTCACAGGCTGTTTAGTGGTCGCGTGATCGAGACATTCAGCAGGTAAACACATTTGTTCAGAGTCAGAGCTCGCGTGAGTTGCGCAGAGCACAAGCAGCGCTGTTTCGTTCCTCTTTGGGCGCTGTTTCCCTGGCCTAAAGTCTAGTACTGCCACCTTGCGTTGACATCGTGAAACTGCATGATTTGTAAATGATCCGTGGCGGGCCACATATAATACATTTTAATAGACGCGCTGCGGGCCGTTTGAAATTCATCCCCGGGCCGCATTTGGCCCGCGGGCCGGACTTTGTCAGGCGAGTTTGCTGGCCAATTAAGAACAGGGATACCATGGTCCTTAACCCCTAGGAGTCTGTGTGAGGACAGAGACAGAGGAATCTTATGCAAGTAAAAGTTTATTTAGAATCAATAGCGAGAAAGGTCTCAGAACACTCAGATGTTGATGAACAATCCAGAACGGTCTCAAGAACTCAGATGTTGATGCATACTCCAGAATGAATCAGGAACTCAGGTGTCGATGCACAATCCAGAACGGTCTCAGGAACTCAGATGTTGATGCATACTCCAGAATGGATCAGGAACTCAGGTGTCGATGCACAATCCAGAACGGTCTCAGGAACTCAGATGTTGATGCATAATCCAGAATGAATCAGGAACTCAGGTGTCGATGCACAATCCAGAACGGTCTCAGGAACTCAGATGTTGATGCATAATCCAGAATGTATCTCACAAACTCAGAACAGTACGGAGTACCGCTCACGCCCAAAACGGATCTTGTCTAAAAAACGAGACACACCGAAGAGCAGAAAAAAAAAAAAAAATTGTTCACTGATGTGTACAGTACCGAGTTCCAGGAGTTGTCAGCCCCAGTCTAAAAACAAGACTCGCTGACAGAAGATGAATCCGACTAGTCCGTAAGGAAATAATCCACAAGGAAGCGTCACACTGTGTACTCACAATAATGCCGGGAGAGAGAGCTGAAGCCGAGGTGTACATAATTTCCCCACTGAGTCCTGGAGACAAAACATTGTGGAAAACAAGAAAACACGATCAAAGACCAACAAAAGTCACGCAAGGCATGGCAGCGAACACCCGGGAGAAATACAACGAACGCGCACAGAACACAGCACACCCGGACCTAAAATAGAGAGAAACAAACACACAACAGCTGTGGAAAACAATACGGGATAACGAGGAGGGAGGAGACAGTGCACACATGGAACACAAAAGGTAAACAAACAAAAAGAGCAATCGATCACACCGGAATCCTGACAGTACCCCTCCCCCCACGGCCGGCACTGGACGGACCAGGGAGAGACTCACCCTGTCGTCGACGGAGATCCTCGATCAGACCGGGGTCCAGAATGTCCCGAGACGGTACCCAGCACCTCTCCTCCGGACCGTACCCCTCCCAGTCCACAAGATACTGAAAACCTCTACCCCTGCGGCGAACATCTAGTAATCTCCTGACCGAGTAGGCAGGAGAACCATCCACTAGTTGAGGGGCGGGGGGTTTGGGGGTAGAGACAGGGGGATTAATGGAGGCAAAAATCACTGGTTTAACCCTGGATACATGAAAAACAGGGTGAAACCGACCAAGAGAAAGAGGTAACTTAAGCTTAACTGCCACTGGGCTGACGACCTTAACTATGCTGAATGGCCCAAGGAATCTCGGAGCCAGCTTACGAGATGACTCACGGAGAGGCAGATCCCTGGAAGAAAGTCAAACCTTTTGTCCACAGATATAATGAGGAGGAGGTCGCCGGTGACGGTCAGCCGCAGCCTTGGTTCGTCTGGAGCTTTGTAATAATAGGATTCTAGCTCTCTTCCAAGTGCGTTTGCACCTTCGGACAAAAGCTAGAGCAGACGGAACCGCTGCATCGGGCTCCTGTGATGGAAATAGGGGAGGTTGAAAACCGGTAGAGGCTTCAAACGGAGACAGATTGGTCGAGGAAACGGGGAGAGAATTATGGGAATACTCGACCCAGGGAAGCTGTTGGCACCAGGAGTTCGGATAGCGAGACGACAGACAGCGGAGCGTACGACCAAGATCCTGATTAGCCCGTTCACATTGACCGTTGGTCTGCGGATGATAACCAGAAGACAAACTGGCGGTGGCGCCGATCTGTCTACAAAACTCCTGCCAGAACCGTGAGATGAACTGAGGACCCATATCTGAAACCACGTCAGTCGGAAGACCATGTAACCTAAAAACGTGGTTAACCAATATGACAGTGTTACCATCGGACGCCGGTAAGCCAGTGACAAAATCAAGGGCTATGTGTGACCAGGGGCGGGAGGGCACGGGCAAAGGTTTAAGCAGACCAACGGGTGGTTGATGAGAAGCCTTATTACAAGCACAAACCTGACAGGCTAATACAAACTGTCTGACGTCATGTCCCATAACGGGCCACCAAAAACGTTGACGGACGGCTGCCAACGTTCTCTGAACACCAGGATGGCCGAAAAACTTGGATTCATGACACCACCGGATGACATCAGAACGCAATGCCTCGGGAATCCACAGACGACCCACCGGGCACCCCTCTGGAACTTCCACCCCTCGTCCGGCCTCCCTCACCCGCCGCTCGATGCCCCAGACGACCGCCCCGACCACCCTCCTCTCCGGGAGAATGGTCTCGGGCCGATCGGGTTCCGAACCACCGAACAGACGGGAGAGAGCGTCAGGCTTAACGTTCTTAGAACCCGGCCGGTACGAGAGGGTGAAGTTAAAACGGTCAAAGAAGAGCGCCCAGCGAGCCTGTCTGGATGTTAATCTCCTGGCCGAACGGATGTACTCTAAGTTCTTGTGATCCGTCCAGACCTGGAAGGGCTCCGAGGCTCCCTCCAACCAGTGACGCCACTCACCCAAAGCCAATCTAACCGCCAGCAGCTCCCTATTACCTATGTCGTAATTACGTTCTGCTGGATTTAACCGGTGAGAAAAAAAAAAGGATGCACGGATGCACTTTCCCGTCAATAGGTGATCGCTGAGACAAAACAGCGCCTACACCGACATCAGAAGCATCTACCTCAACTATAAACTGGTGAGCCGGATCAGGAATAGAAAGTACAGGCGCAGAGATGAACCGGGACCTTAATTCATCAAAGGCTTTCTGAGCTTCATTATTCCAACGGAAACCTACTTTAGTGGAGGTAAGAGCAGTAAGGGGTTTAGCGATCTGACCAAAATTTCTGATAAAACGCCGGTAAAAATTGGCGAATCCCAGAAAACGCTGTAACTCCTTACGTGTGTCGGGTACTGGCCAATCAGCGACCGCTTTAATCTTAGCAGAATCGGGGCGAATTTTCCCAGCGGCGATAACAAAACCCAAGAACGTAACCGACTGCTTGTGGAATTCGCACTTCTCTGCCTTGACAAATAACTGATTCTCTAATAGCCGTTGTAAGACTAGACGAACATGCTGGGTGTGTATCTGCATAGAAGGGGAGAAGATGAGAATGTCATCTAGATACACAAAGACAAATTTGTTAATCATGTCTCCCAACACTTCATTAACCATAGTCTGGAAGACAGCAGGTGCGTTCGCAAGTCCGAACGGTAGAACTGAGTATTCCCAGTGGCCCGAGGGTGTATTAAATGCTGTCTTCCACTCATCGCCCTCTCTTATGCGAACCAAGTGATAAGCGTTGCGCAGATCTAACTTGGTGAAGACACAAGCTCCCTGTAATAATTCGAACGCGGTCGACATTAAAGGTAAGGGGTATTTATTCTTAACAGTAATGTCGTTTAAACCTCTATAATCAATACACGGACGAAGGGAGCCGTCTTTTTTCTTAACAAAGAAAAAACCTGCCCCGGCAGGGGAGGTGGAGCGGCGAATGAGACCGGCGGCAAGGGCTTCATTAATGTATTTGTCCATGGCCTCTCTTTCTGGACCCGAAAGGGAAAAAACGCGACCCTTCGGCGGAAAAGTACCCGGGAGGAGATCGATAGCACAATCATACGACCGGTGAGGAGGCAGGGACGTAGCTCGAGCCTTACTGAACACCCGATCCAGATCAGAATACTCCGCCGGGACCCCCGCGAGATCGACCGCAGGAATCTGTAAAACAGGACAAACGGAATCAGAAGGAGCAGGACCAAGACAATTTACATGACAAGACAGTGACCAAGACAATACAAGACTATTCTGCCAATCAACGTGAGGATTGTGTTTAATCAACCAGTCATGCCCTAAAATGATGGGTGACTGGGAAGAATGTAACAAAAAAAAATTGAAATCCTCACGATGATTGCCAGAAACAAAAAGACTTACAGAGGGAGTGCAATGAGTGATCTCTGCCATGTGTTGCCCTTTTAAAGTTAAAGCAGACAGACAATCAGTTAGAGTTACCGCAGGAATACCCCAAGACTCAGCAAGAGAGGCGTCCATAAAACTCGCCTCAGCACCAGAGTCCAGCAAAGCCTGAGAGTGGAACACAGAGTTATTATAGCTGATGGAAACCGTCAACATAGTACGAGACCCGGAAGAAAAGTCGAGATGAGAAACGCCCACCGATACTCCCGGAATTACCGGCGGGCGGAACCTTTTGCTGGGCAGTTGAGAGCCTTATGCCCCGGCTTCCCACAGTACAGACAGAGACCATTGACAAAACGATGTTGTTTCTCCTCTGCGGTAAGCCGGAGCCGACCCAGTTGCATTGGCTCTACCGAAGAGGAAGATGGAGAAGTCTCATCGCTCACACCCAGTGAAGGATCGGAGAAAAGGTGGTGAAACGAGCGGCGAACCCTCCGCTGTCTGTGGCGAGCCTTGACTCGGAGAGCCAAATCGATAACTCCTTCTAGAGATGTGGGAAGATCATGTGATGCGATCTCATCTTGAATGCTTTCATTGAGACCTCTTAAAAACTGTGCTTTCTGTGCTGTATCGTTCCACCCGCTGGATACAGCGAGGGTCCTGAACTTAATCGCATAATCAGTAACAGTCGACTTATCCTGAGTGAGAAGGATCAATGCGGCAGCCGCTAGGTCGCCTTGAACACTGCGATCAAAAAGCTGGGTCATCTTGGAGCGCAAAGTCTCAAACGTAACACAGCAAGGGTCCTTGGCTCCCCAGACCGTCATTCCCCAGTCTCGTGCTCTGCCCGTTAAAAGTGTAAGGACATAGGCAACCTTTGATACCTCAGACGCGAACCTCCGAGGCTGGAGCGCAAAAACTAGGGAGCATTGGTCAAGAAAAGCTTTGCAAGACTTACTATCCCCATCGTAGGTGGGTGGGTTAATCACTTGGGGTTCTGGTCCGGAGCTACTCGGAATCTCAGCAGGTGGTATATGGACCTCTCTTTCTTTGACTGCCTGTGCCACCTGTTCTAACCTATTGTGGACATCGGTGAGACGATCCGAAAGTAACTGAAAGTCATGTGAGGCGGAGTTGAGTAGAGAAAAATGCTGGTCTAATCTCGCCCCCTGCTGAGCCAAGGCCGCTTGGAAAGAGTCTCCGCTCGCCTGACTTGCAGATTCCATTCTTGGCGCGTTCGTCCTGTGAGGACAGAGACAGAGGAATCTTATGCAAGTAAAAGTTAATTCAGAATCAATAGCGAGAAAGGTCTCAGAACACTCAGATGTTGATGAACAATCCAGAACGGTCTCAGGAACTCAGATGTTGATGCATACTCCAGAATGAATCAGGAACTCAGGTGTCGATGCACAATCCAGAACGGTCTCAGGAACTCAGATGTTGATGCATAATCCAGAATGTATCTCACGAACTAAGAACAGTACGGAGTACTGCTCACGCCCAAAACGGATCTTGTCTAAAAACGAGACACACCAAAGAGCAGGAAAAAAAAACATAAATTGTTCACTGATGTGTACAGTACCGAGTTCCAGGAGTTGTCAGCCCCAGTCTAAAAACAAGACTCGCTGACAGAAGATGAATCCGACTAGTCCGTAAGGAAATAATCCACAAGGAAGCGTCACACCGTGTACTCACAATAATGCCGGGAGAGAGAGCTGAAGCCAAGGTGTACATAATTTCCGCACTGAGTCCTGGAGACAAAACATTGTGGAAAACAAGAAAACACGATCAAAGACCAACAAAAGTCACGCAAGGCATGGCAGCGAACACCCGGGAGAAATACAACGAACGCGCACAGAACACAGCACACCCGGACCTAAAATAGAGAGAAACAAACACACAACAGCTGTGGAAAACAATCAGGGATAACGAGGAGGGAGGAGACAGTGCACACATGGAACACAAAAGGTAAACAAACAAAAAGAGCAATCGATCACACCGGAATCCTGACAGTCTGAGCTGTTTTGGGGGCCCTTTAGAAGTTTTGACATGCTCTGACATTTGTGGGGGGTTTTTTCAGTTGCTTATAAACACATTAATGGCAAAAGTGTAATTACACTGTATTCAGCACAAACTGGGCTACCATAATATGTGAGCAACATGTATGTACATGCTTGTATTTTTGAGAGTAAAATGTTTATGCATGGTTTAAAAAAAAAAACCTTTTAGAATTAAGGCCTCAAAACTTTTGACTAATGGGTGTATTTGTCTAGAGTTTTTGCTTTAAACTTAAACTGATGTGAGAATCATTGAACCTACTCATTCACATAAAACAATACACTGATTTAACATTTTTAAGACAGTTTTTCTCAAAGCCAGTATGCGAGGAGGCGTGATAGCTAATGAATAATGATGAATATCACCGGAGACGACAAAAGAACATCATAGCCCGCATAATGAGCTGCATAATGAATGAGTTTAATTCAGGTAGGTGACTGAGCGCAACAGGACAAAGGACACATATTATATATTGTACTTATCTAGTAAATGCATCTTGATTTAAGAATGTTTAAATATTTAGACTAGAAACAAGTAAAAAAATTACTAAGAGTATTTTTTCTACTTTTTTGTACTATTTCTTCTGTTTTTGAAAGTAGTCTCATGCTAAAAATTTTTATAATAATTAAAATGGAGATACAATTTATACAAATCAAAATTCACTGTAAAGAAAGCAATTCACTTTCTACAAAACAAAACAAAAATAACTTTCTACAAAACAAAACTCCAGAATCATTTATTTAGAATGTAGTCAACAAAGGCCTATTATATTTTAAATTATCAAAAGATTTGACTACACTGAAAAAAATGCTCTTCTTATTTAGTTAAAATTGTACTTATCTAGTCAATGCATCTTGATTTAAGAATGTTTAAATATTTAGACTAGAAACAAGACAAAAATTACTAAGAAGCGCATTTTTTCAGAATTTTTTGTACTGTTTTTTATGCTTTTGAAAGTAGTCTCATGCTAAAAAATGTAATAATAAATGATTTAAATTAAGATACAATTAATACAAAACGAAATTCACTTTAAAGAAAGCAATTAACGTTCTACAAAACCAAAAAATAAACTTTCTACAAAACAAAACTCGATATTAACTCGATAAACAAACTTTGATATTAATTAAAAAAATAACATTAGGCTGTAGCTGAAGTAACGTTACAGCGCTTCACTAGATGTTTGTATGAGTTTTTACAGCCTATGGAGTTGATGTGTGGGCGTCGACTGTGGATCGTCAGTATTTGAATCTGAAAGAGCGCGCGATCCATGGGCGTGGTCGCATGACCGGATAATGAAGTGGCTTGCGGGTGACTGACATCACTCTCTTTTCGAACAGATTACATAAACACAGAATATTTGTTTTCAATTTGATTTACATTGTTTAAAACCTGACATTTCAGCATTTCTTTAGACATATGTCTCATGTTTGTGAGACAAGTATTCACTAAGCTAGAGTTCCTTTTCTGAAGACTATCTAAATGAACGTCTTTGACAGAAAGGCTGCAGATTGCGCATCATGTTTGTTTTCTTTATTTTGCAAAAAGAAAAACATTTTGTTTTTATTGTGACTGTACACAAAATAAAATAGAAACTTAACAGATTAGAATGATGTATAACACTTGCCTGAATGATAAAAAACGACAGAGTTATTTGAGTCTCTTTGGCACTGATAAGAAAAAAAGCGAGCTGATCACGCCGGTGCAACGACCAACTCGAGAGGGTTAAACCAGGTACTGGTTGCTTTGGCACTGTGTGCAGGTGCCAAGTCCTGTTGGAAAATGAAATCTGCATCTCCATAAAGTTGGTCAGCAGCAGGAAGCAGGAAGTGCTCTAAAACTTCCTGGTATACGGCTGCGTTGACCTTGGACCTCAGAAAACACAGTGGACCGACATCAGCAGATGACATGGCACCCCAAACCATCACTGACTGTGGAAACTTTACACTGGACCTCAAGCAACGTGGATTGTGTGCCTCTCCTCTCTTCCTCCAGACTCTGGGACCCTGATTTCCAAAGGAAATGCTAAATTTACTTTCATCAGAGAACATAACTTTGGACCACTCAGAAGCAGTCCAGTCCTTTTTGTCCTTTTTGTCTTTAGCCCAGGCGAGACGCTTCTGACGCTGTCTGTTGTTCAAGAGTGGCTTGACACAAGGAATGCGACAGCTGAAACCCATGTCTTGCATACGTCTGTGCGTAGTGGTTCTTGAAGCACTGACTCCAGCTGCAGTCCACTCTTTGTGAATCTCCCCCACATTTTTGAATGGGTTTTGTTTCACAATCCTCTCCAGGGTGCGGTTATCCCTATTACCTGTACACTGTTTTCTATAGAGGTCGACCGATAGTGGATTTTACCGATAACAATAACTAGGTTGGACCGCACTTGCCGATAACCGATTAATCGGCCGATAGTTTTTAAAAGGGATACTAGATTAAAAAAAACATAATTAAAACAGTGCTGGAATTTGAAAATGTGCTAAATTAAAAACATATAAATATGAATATTAAAATGAGAAGTTCTAACATAAATTCTTCAGAAAATTATTTAAACATTAAAATATTACAGGTCAAATTTGTTTCTTTACTAATAATATAGAAACATGCATGTACATTTCATAGGTAACACTATGCAAGTCCCTATGCAACAAGGATGTATTAGCTTACATGAACTATATGCATTATGCATACATTTTTACAGCATGTATTAAAGGGGTGGTAAAACACATTCTTGTGAAGGCTTGATTGTGTTTGTGGGGTGCACTGTAACATGTGTTCATGCTTCGTTTAAAAAAAAAGAAGCATTATTTTTCATATATTTGACCTTTATTCTACACTGCTCTGTCCCTCCTTGTAAAACGGTCTGATGCTTTCCGGGTTGTATGAAGCCAGTCCCTCAAAAATACGCGATGGGCTCAGATTGGTTAGCTGGCCCAGTGTGTTGTGATTCGCTAACCGCAGTGCACGTTTATCGGAAACGTCACGCCCCTTACCTGGAGGCTGTGCTTTGGTCAGTATTAGAAACAGTATTATTGAGTGTGTCGAGATGGCGCCGAGGATGGCCGCAACGTCGCAAGCTCTGCTGAAACATTGTAGTTTTTTGTTTGTTCTGTTTATAGTTTTTGTGTTTTTTGTCTTGGATGTTGTCTGCCTCACTACGTACGACAGACAGACACTTTTGGACATTGGTTCGGCAATCGCACACCGAAAACCGGACTTTAAATTCTTCAGTGACGACACACTGTTTACAAACACAGCAGCGGATCCTTTTGTTTGGGCGGCCCGACCACGGAAACGCCGCCGGAGAAGGGGAAGCAGAGCCGGCGTGCTCATCAGAGTAAGACGCCGCGCAAACCGACCCCCGCTTCCCAGTATTTTACTGGCAAATGTTCAGTCTCTGGACAATAAACTCTGCGAGCTGAGAGCACGGATCTCTTTCCAACTAGAGACGAGGGACTGCTGCATTATCTGCCTTACAGAAACTTGGATGTCCGCTGAGATTCCAGATTCGGCCATCGAAACCACGGGGTTCTCCGTGCATCGGATGGATAGAGAAAAAGATCTCTCCGGGAAAAGCAAAGGCGGGGGTGTATGTTTTATGATCAACCGATCCTGGTGTGATCAGAGGAACGTACATTCTATCAAGTCTTTCTGTTCTCCTGATCTGGAATTTCTCACGGTTATGTGTCGACCATTCTGGCTACCGAGGGAATTCACAGCGGTCATCATCACAGCTGTGTATATCCCCCCACAAGCCGACACAGACCGGGCACTGAAGGAACTGTATAGGACAGTGAGTGAGCAGGAAACCGCGCATCCTGAGGCTGCGTTTATTGTGACCGGGGACTTTAACAAAGCCAACTTCAAGCGCATCGCACCCAAATACCACCAACATGTTAGCTTCAACACACGAGGGAACCGAGTTCTGGATCATTGTTACTCTCCCTTCAAGGATGGTTACAAATCACTCCCGCGCCCACCACTTGGCAAATCGGATCACGCTTCCATCATCCTTTTGCCCGCATACAGGCAGAGGTTGAAACAGGAAGCACCCACCCTCAGAACCATCCAGTGCTGGTCGGACCAATCGGACTCTATGCTACAAGACTGTTTTGATCGCGCGGACTGGGAGATGTTCCGGTCGGCCTCTGATGACGACATCGAGGTCTACGCCGATAGCGTAACGTGTTTCATCAGGAAGTGCGTAGAAGACGTTGTTCCGACCAAAACAATACGGCTGTACCCAAATCAGAAGCCGTGGCTAAATGTGGATGTTCGCGCGGCACTCAATGCGCGGACCTTCGCCTTTAACTCCGGTAATGCGGAGGAGCATAAACAAGCAAGTTATGCCCTCCGGAAAACCATCAGAGCAGCAAAACGCCAGTACAGGGACAAGATTGAAGGACAGTTCAACACCACCGACTCCAGAAGCATGTGGAGGGGAATTAACACCATCACGGACTACAAAGGGAACACAAACTCCACCGTGAACACCGCTGCCTCTCTCCCGGACGAGTTGAACACCTTCTATGCTCGCTTTGAGGGAACTAACACCGCCCTCGCGGAGAGAGAGCTCGCGGCTGAAGATACAGAGGTTAGTGCACTCTCCGTATCTGTAGCGGATGTAACCCGATCCTTCCGGCGGGTGAACGTCCGTAAAGCCGCGGGTCCAGACGGCATTCCGGGCCGCGTCATCAGAGCGTGCGCGCGCCAACTGGCTGGAGTTTTCACGGACATCTTTAACCTGTCCCTCTCCCTGTCTGTGGTCCCCACATGCTTCAAAACGTCCACCATTGTTCCTGTACCGAAGCAAGCAAAAACCACCTGCTTAAACGACTGGCGTCCTGTTGCTCTGACCCCCATCATCAGCAAATGCTTTGAGAGACTAGTCAGAGACCACATCTGCTCTGTTCTCCCCCCCTCACTGGACCCACTGCAGTTTGCATACCGCACAAACCGCTCCACTGATGATGCCATTTCATCCACTATTCACACTGCTCTCTCCCCCCTGGAAAAGAGGAACACATATGTGAGAATGCTGTTTGTAGACTACAGCTCAGCATTCAACACCATTGTGCCCTCCATAATTGACATTAAACTCCGGGCTCTCGGCTTAAACAGCTTGCTATGCAGCTGGATCCTGGACTTCCTGTCAAACAGACGCCAGGTGGTCAGAATGGGCAGTAACATCTCCTCACCACTGACTCTCAACACTGGAGCCCCTCAGGGCTGTGTTCTCAGCCCACTCCTGTACTCTTTGTACACACATGACTGTGTGGCAACCCACAGCTCCAACACCATCATCAAGTTTGCTGACGATACAACGGTGGTAGGTCTCATCACTGACAATGATGAAACGGCCTACAGAGAGGAGGTGCACACTCTGACACGGTGGTGTCAGGAGCACAACCTCTCCCTCAACGTCAGCAAGACCAAGGAGCTGGTGGTCGACTTCAGGAGGAATGAGAGAGAACACCGCCCCATCACCATCGATGGAGCACCGGTGGAGAGAGTCAGCAGCTTCAAGTTCCTCTGTGTCCACATCACAGAGGAACTCTCATGGTCCGTCCACACCGAGGCCGTTGTGAAGAAGGCTCATCAGCGCCTTTTCTTCCTGCGACGGCTGAGGAGGTTTGGAATGAGCCGCCACATCCTCACACGCTTCTACACCAGCACTACAGAGAGCCTGCTGACTGGCTGCATCACCACCTGGTACGGCAACAGTACCGCCCGCAGCCGCAAAGCCCTGCAAAGGGTAGTGCGCACGGCCAGCTGCATCATCGGGGGTGAGCTTCCCTCCCTCCAGGACATTTATGCTGGCGATGTGTGAAGAGAGCTCAGAGGATCATCAGAGACTCTAGCCACCCAAGCCATGGGCTGCTCTCACTGCTGCCATCAGGCAGACGGTACCGCAGCATCAGAACACGCTCCAGCCGACTCCAGAACAGCTTCTTCCCACAAGCAATTAGACTCCTGAACTCTTGATCCATCAGGATCATAACACACACTGGACAGAATATCACTCAGCACAACCCACTGTAGATACACACACATTATATACACATTTATTATAATTTATTATTTATCATATAGCACCTATTATACATTGGATCTCTACTGTGAATAATAATGTATACTGTACATTGTATATTATTATTATTATTATTATTATAGCGTAATGTATATTGTTTAATGTATGTTTTAGTGTGTATATTGTTTAAAGTATATTGTTTAAAGTATATGTATATTGTAAGTATGTGTATATTGGTTAAAGCTGTGAGAACCACACTCACATTGTGTAAATTATTTATTGTTTATTGTAGAGTTTACTGTGCTGTGAGTAATTGTGGGAGCATCAGTGTAATCTGATGCTGCTCTAAATGTTGTACATGTCATGTCATGACTACTATGTTGCTCGGAACTGCACCAAGAATTTCACCTGCTGTTGCACTTGTGTACATGGCTGTGTGACAATAAAGTGATTTGATTTGAAACAGTGGCGTCAATAAAAACATACCAATCTGAGCCCGAATCAGACCCAGAACATTTTAGTGAAGATGATCGAGCAGAACCTGTTCAACCTGTTCATTCCTCAAGAGTAAAGACTGCGGATCTATAGTGATCGCTACTGAATGGCACTGTTATTTTTGTATTTTTAGAACGATTATAGCCAAATATCTATCGCAAGAACTATTAACCCAAAACGAACACTAAACACTGGCTTTTCTAGTAAGTTAGCCAAATCACACACAGAACCATGTTTAGCAAGCCTGTAGATAAATAATACATAAAAGCTCTAATCAAAGAATCATTTACACTAATGCCAAGTTCGCTGTTGAGATTTTAACGTTAGTGTTTGTAACGTTAGGTGTTCGTCGGATAACGTTAAGTATGAATGAGCATTTAACAGACTGGTTTGCAGAATAGCGTTGTCATCTGTTTACTTCCTTGCTACAACGCACAATTAACCTATTACCGGGACACAAATCGATGAAAAATAAATCAGACTTACAGGTTGTGGCCCGTAAACAGCTTCTGTTTGTAAATCCAGCTTTCAGGACAAGCCGTTGTGCATATCCTGCATTGAACTCGCGAACATTGTGGAAGTTTTCCTCCGTGAAATGTGCTGCGGGAGCCGCGAGCCCGTCGTGCATCCACGCACTGGCCGCGTTTGTCTCACGCAGCTGACGTTGTGCAAATCCGGCATTGAACTCGCGAAGATTGTGGAAGTTTTCCTCCGTGAGATGTGCTGCGGGAGCCCCGCACGCGCCTGTTCCCTTCTGTCTCATACACACGTGCATATAACATGTTGTATGTTAAACGCTCTGGAACGCACCCCCGTCCCAATGAAGGCTGAACAAAGCAAGTACCCCAGACCTGCAATCCGGATGAAAATAACAGCGTTTCCTTGGCATCGCGGCAACAACACTCCAGCCTAACTATACCACAACAGCGCCGCGATACAAAATGGCCTCACCCCCCCCTTATTTAATATTCTCGGAGGACGGGTTTATGTAAATATTGAGCCTGGGGATGTCACCAACCCTGGAGGAATGTCTGTAGTCGCCTACTGGCCGTTTGCTGTAGTTCTTAGAAATTGATTTCTTTAAAAGCAAATATCTCCCTTTGCTTTAAACTTTGAACGTTGTAACTTTGCAGATGTTGTTTATGCTCAAGCAGCAACATTACACGCTAGCTAAAGTTAGAATAGTGAAATCGTGGTTTACCACCCCTTTAATATGAGCAATACAATTGTACCTTGATCATTCAGATCAGTTAGTTCATAGTGCATTAACCAAGGTTAACAAATAAAAATTCAAACAATTTAATGTTGAAATTAACATACTAACGATGAACAATACTTCCACAGCATTTATTAACCTTAGTCAATGTTACAAATGGAATCTTATTGTAGTGTTACCATTTCATCTACCGTAAAACTAAACAGTCTGCTTTTTTAGAAGGAGATTATCTAATAAAAAAATGAATGCTCTGCTTTTTTTATGTTTCTGTCGGCAGCATGATGATACAGTTTGCTTTCTCACGTCACTAATTTTATATGTGCAACATTTGGGTCGGACTTGGATGTGTTTTATCACATTGTTTTAACTGCTTGAGGTACTGCTAATGGTAGCGTCCTCTCAGTCTCGACGACAAACATACACACTGCTGTTATTTACCTGTTAATGCAGCATCTAGTCAAGAAATTAAATACTATATAATGATTTGGCAACAAGTACTGTAGTGCTCTGTATTCATACCATTTCGCTGGCGTGTTTTAAACATCTGAAGTGTCAGCGCTCTCTGTGTGCTCTCCGTTCAGCGCGTAGCCTCACGTGGTAATGTAAACAACACACAAGGTTTTTTTTCCGCCTCTAGAGGCCACTCTCATGTTATATCAAGCCAACAGACCCTTCTCAGAGCTCTTGTACTGTGTAATAACAGCGCACACGTCTTAGCCGCTCCAGCAATGGACGCAACACGGGAAAACTATCGGTGAGGATTTTTGCCGATAACCGATTGTTCCACCAATCAACTATCGGTGCCAATTAATCGGCAAAACCGATGAATCGGTCGACCACTAGTTTTCTACCACATCTTTTCCTTCGCCTCTCTATTAATGTGCTTGGACACAGAGCTCTGTGAACAGCCAGCCACTTTTGCAATGACCTTTTGTGTCTTGCCCTCCTTCCCAGATAGCAATGAGTCGGCAGACCACCGGCGGTGATCCGGCGGCTGTAGAAGCGTCAGAATTGCGTAATCGCAAACACGTTTGGCGGCGCACCGCCGGCGGCAGCCGCTTTTTAAAAGCGGCAGCCGGCTTCCTACCGCCTTCGTTCCGCCGCCGGCCCGCAGGCAAACCGCCGTTCCGCCGCCTTTATACCAAAAGGCGGCCCGTCGGAGGCAAGCGCTATTTTCGAGCGATCTGCCTCCGCTTATTGTGTAATAAATAATTTATATTTATTTATTTATTATTCATATATTTGTAACATGCAGTTTATGATGGATAATAATTGAACAAACCAGATAAATTCCCATTTGGCATTTTTATTCCACATTTCAAAGTACAGTTACTGTCAATGATACAAGATCATATAAATGAAATATAAATAACCGACAATAAATAAGCTTAAATAGGCCTATAAATAACAACAACAAAAAAAACATTTTTACTAAAGAACCTGCATGTTTCCAATTAAATTTTGGTTTAAAAAAAAAAAAAACAGCCTTACAAGCAAATTATAACACTTACAATATTTGTTAATAACAAAGAGGTCAGCTCTGGGATGAAAAGAATTACCATTAAACATATCAAATAATGAGGATATTTGGTACCAAAGAATGTGCAGGATACCAAATAAATCGAGGTATAACATCACATTTAACAAGCCATTTCTAACAATAGTATAAATGGTAATAATTTAGAGTAAAGCTCTGGAGAAGAATAGAACAGTAGTAGAACAGACCATTATAACAAGCCTGACTATGGGTTCTCCGGTTTTCCCCGACCTCCAGAATGAGGCAGCGCAAATTGGCTTATCTTCAGTGATTTCTTGTGCGCCTATATAAAGGACAAACAACCTCGCCATCCCATATCTATCCAGGGAGCTGTCTTCAAGGCAGGGTCACAGGGAATTAAAAAAAAAGTAATTTCCACAGTGAACAGTGTGGATTGGGTGAGTGTAGCCTGAAACTTCTGGCTTCTTTAGGGGCCTTGATGTTACTGACTGCAGGATAAAGAAAGGCTTCCAGGTGTCAGTAGTCAGCCTAGGTGTAAGAGGTCGGCTGTGGGTCCCTCTCAGCTGTGCGGCGTCTTTTTCCGCCTTCACGATCAGATGTTCCTTTCAGGTAACGCATAACGTTAACCTGGACCGCCTCATCAGTGGCATCCTGGGTTGCCGGGTTCTTCTGGATGGCTCCTGTAGAAAATACAGATCTGTCATTCCATTTGAATGGCATAAGGCCTCACACATCTACTTAAATATATTACAAATGTATATATTTCTATATATATATTACTTTGAACAATGGTCTTCAGGAACATGTCTCTAAAACGTGCTTTATCCCCTACACCCGTCCAGGTTGTATTAATGGAAAGGTGATTAGAGGAGATACTCTGAAGTATTCGCCACACGGTTGTTTTTAGGTCCCTCCCACATTTGATTGCCAAAAATCGAAGCTGAAAATACAAAAAAAGTGTTACAAATTACATATCTCTGAAGCTTCTCATACATAAACATAAAAATGTGACAGGCTGTGGATTCAGACTGTAGAATATGCAGTGTACAATCTTAAATTTTACTTTTTAGATTACCCTACAGCATTATAAACAAAATCAGCACACTTACAAATCGTTCCTGGAGCTCTTTATCCTGCCTCAAACTGTTGTCAAGCAACGCCAAATGGGTTGTCTAGGGGGAGTCAGAGCCGGCTCTCCCTATAAGCGAACTAAGCGGCTGCTTAGGGCCCCGCCGCCACTAGGGGGCCCCCTAACTACAGATTGCACTCGCCAGCGTCGCCGCAGTTTATCACGCAAGACGCTCAATTCGCGTCATTCGCACCGCGCGAAAAGCGCCTTCCGCGCCGCGGGACCTCTAGACGCGCGTCAACGCGCCTTTCCATTGACTTAACATTGAAATCAAATCACTCGCTCCAGACACTCTATTTGCGTTTGGTGTGAACGCAGCATAACGTTAGCTGTCCGTCGATTATGCTGAATCAACATTGCTTGCGCTATGGTCCAGCCGTCGGCCCCAGCTCTGGGCTACAGACCGCGTAGAGACAGACCCACCTCCTATGAATGTATTTTCTTTTTAACAGTTAACGTTACATGACCTACACTAGTTCTGGGAAAGACAAAAACGAAAAATCTTTGTCTCAATAGACGCTTATTACAATAAAAAAATAGTTTAAGAACATTCGAGAGAAAGAAAGTAATAGGAAGAGAAAGAGCAATCACTTGACAGTCAAAATCAAAATGAAGTTTAAAATAAAGCGGTTAAATACAAGCTTTTTCTTATGGTCTTAATTGAATAGGCAATTAAAGATTATTAATAAATATTAATCTATATACTATTATGAAATATTTTATATAGGCTATTGTTAAGCTAAATCGCCCAGACCATTTAAACCTAAAGAAAACACAGTGTCCTCTCTGAAACATTATTGAATGATGATCGATACAAGACACCTAAAAGCAAAATGGATTTGTGGTAAATTTTAGTAAAGAACACTGTAAAAAAAAGCAGGTCCCCAATTGAAAATTTTCTAGTGAGCGATCACATCAAAATTTTTCAGTTGGCCAAATTGAATTAATGTGAATTGATGCATTTTAATTCAATTAAATTTCGAGAAATTAAATTTGGCCAACTGAAAATTTTAGATGTGATCGCTCACTAGAAAATTTTCAATTGGGCACCTGATTTTTTTTTTACAGTGAATGTAGTACTGTATGTAATCATAAAAGGTAAAAAATATCTCACTCCATGCTGTGAAGGTTTAAAATATGAACAGTATTGTAAGAGTTAATCAACCAATAATTAAATAATATAATTTAACATTGGATTTCTTTTAATTTACCCTTAACATAATTGTAAAAAACTAAATGTCACTTTCTCAGGAGGAGCCATTCTTAAATATTTTGGTGGTCGTGGAGAAACATTTCAGGAGGCTGACACAAGTAAATATTTCCCACTGCCTTTCTTTTGAATAGTTTTGTGCGCAACTTCAACATAGCTAATTTTCCTCTTGCCAATAAAAAATGTAGTTTTATAATCATAATTCACTATGTTGTCTAATTGTACTTTAATATTAATTTAAAATTAATGTGTTTTATCTACTCTGCATACTGTATTTATTATTAATTATATTGTAATCTCAACAGCTGGAGGAGGTGACTCTACTGCTGCTTCAGTAGAGCATAGCGAGCCGCATACCACTATGGCTAATGTTGTAAGTTAGCTATATATTGTTAATGCTAAATTATTAATATTTATTTGTTTACAACAAATTGACCTTAAATTTGCAAATCTATAATCTTTACTTTTACTGTTTCAGTGAGTGTACTTTAATAAGCAGTAAAATAATTGTAGGCAATCATGTTAAAAGATATACAGATGAAATATGTAAGTGTTAGATTGTATACAGTTGCTGGTTTGCAGTGCAATACTCCATTATTCACTGCAAGGCAGGGCCCCAAAATTATCCTGCTTAGGGCCCCCAGATTTACAGAGCCGGCCCTGGGGGGAGTAACAGACCCCCTGGCAAGGATAACTCTCCAAAAGACACATTGGCACTGAAATGTTGCCGCATAGTGTCCATTTTGTTGTCCACGCTACGCACAACATCGCCAAACTCTCCAAGACGTCGCAGCATTAGGGTCTGATCTGCACCTACAGGGGTTCACAGAGTAAAAGAAAGCAGTCAGTCCTGGTCCCTCAACTACTAAACTATGACATTTACATCTAGGTCCACTACATGTACAGGTGGCCCCAGTGGGAATTAAACCAACAACCACAGGTGTTGTTTGCAAGTTGTACCTGATTGCCCAGTACGAGCAAACGTTGTCAACATTGTCCCAACTTGCTTCACCTGCTCTTGAAGTGAGCCGCTGCCATCCGAAGCTACAAAATGAAAGGCATTTGGTAATTTTGGACCTACATCACAGTCAAAAAAGTAAAATTTAAGAAAGAGTGCATGATCTCACCTGCTCGTGCATTGCTTTCCCTCAGGGCTTGGTTTTCATTCTGGAAATCTACATAAAAAAATATATATATTGTAAAAATAAATAAAACACAACAACTAAAGGCACAATTTTCCATACTGTTAAGGTTTCCAACAGCTGCAATTTCCTGTTTGTCCATCTCAACTCCTTTCAATATTCTTCTCCTTATAGCCCAGTAACTAGACATTGTGACTAACAATTTATTTACCTTGAAAGCCGAAACGATTGTCCAACAATAGGTCTCTTGGATGAAGATAACCGATTGTGCTCTGGTCAAGGTATCTGCAAGAAAATGTGAACAAAACCGCATTGTTAACGTTATATACAGAATATACAGTAGCTATGCTGTGGGGGAAAAAACTGGTCAGCCAAATGTGGAACAGTAAAATGTATTAATTCAATGTAGTGATTCAAGTAAACTGCATTGTCCTCAAACATAAAAAGTAACGTTACAGCAGTTCAGAGAAATAACTCATAAATCACCTTAAATGCTAGAAGAACAGTAGCAACACAGCACATGTTAGCTAACACTTGCTAAAACTGACCTAGCAGCATGCTTGTTCGGACTAACAAAATAATTTAAATAACCTATATACATCATTCTGTTTTGTTAGAAAACACCAAAAGTTAAACTTAAGTCTTTCTAGATGTAAAGCTTTGGCTAACTTACTTACAGTACCTAGATACATTTTAACATGTAGAACATGCTTGAACTCAATGTATAAAAAAGGCGAAACAGCACGTGTTAGCTAACACTGTGCATTGTGCACTAGACTAGCAGCGTGCGTGTCGGCACAAACAAATTACAACAACCTACCGGTATATACATCAAAAATGAACATAATATTGTGTTACACAAAAAGGAAACATGTACTTACTTAAACGCTCGTAGTCGAGGATATTTTCTGATCTCCTCTCTTCAAATACTAAAACCATGTGATGAGTTGCCGGCCGCTGTTGGTAAATCTGTTTCATATGTTTTTCCGGTTTGTTTTCCGTCTTTTTTACGTATACTGCCCCTCTCGGCCGGTGGAGGTACTTCTCTGTTTGGTTTTATTTTATTTTTATTTAAATTAGTACATTTATAGACAAGTACAATACAAAAAGTACAATGAGAGAAAAATAAAAATAATAAAGCATTGTGGTACAGTTCCGAATATGTAGAACAAAGAATAACAACAAATGTAACACTGTATATAAAATAAATAATAAAAATAAGAATTCTGAGATAGAAAATACTTTGTAATATTAAGGCAGTCACATGAAATTGAAAAGCTTTCAGGTTTCTGTTTTTGTAAGCTTTTTGTTTTGCGACCTCATGTTTGAAAGGGTTTCAAAGTATATTGTAAAAATCAGCTTTATAAAAGGTAATATTAGAGGGCTTCTTTTGAGTTATTCTTGTCTTATGAATGTAGAATTTTTCCTAAATAATTAATAATATATTTTAGTTTTTCAGAAAAATACATGAAAAACAAAGTAAAATGTCATGAAGTTCTAAGTTCTAATTTTTTGTCATGTCTATTTTAAAGTCAGTCCAAAAAGAAATAGAAAAAGGGCAATACAAAAATAAAAGTGTTCAATATCCTAAAATGAACTTTAGCCTTAGGCTAGGCTATTATGATTTTATAATCGCTTCAAATGTGAGAACTAGTTAAAATGCTGTCAGTTCCACTCTATTTCCCAACAAGCCAAACATAGCCAACGTGGCTGGTCGAATTTGAGAGTAGAAATCCTTGTATTTCAAAGCGGCTTGCCGCCAGCCGGCCGCGGTCCATTAGGCGGAGGCAACCGCCAGAGGAAATGAAGCCGGCGGCCCGCCGGCTAGTCGGCCGCGGCATCTCGCAAGAAATGGGAGTGACGTATTCGGCGGCAAACGTTTCATCAGCGCCAGCGGGACGCACCTATAGCCGACAGCTTAGGGCCGGCGGCAAAAAGAAGCCGTGCCGATATTTTTTGCTATCTGGGTTGTGCAAGGTGTCAATGGTCGTCTTTTGGACAACTGTAAAGTCAGCAGTCTTCCCCATGATTGTGTTGCCTACACAACTAGACTGAGAGACCATTTAAAGGCCTTTGCAGGTGTTTTGAGTTAATTAGCTGAATAGAGTGTGGCACCAGGTGTCTTCAATATTGAACCTTTTCACAATATTCCAATTTTCTGAGATACTGAATTTGGGATTTTCCTTAGTTGTCAGTTATAATAATCAAAATGAAAAGAAATAAACATTTGTGTAATGAATGAATATAGTATACAAGTTTCACTTTTTGAACGGAATTAGTGAAATAAATCAACTTTTTGATTATATGACCAGCACCTGTATATCTGCTGCAAATGCGACCGTGTTCCCCTCTGTTGTATATAATATACATGTTGTATATGAGTAGTTCACATGATAAATATAACGTTAAAGTTAAAGTTAAGATATGCTTCTAGTTATCTTTGAAGTTTGGGCATAAACTTCTAACATTGTGTATTCATATATTATATCATCTTTTTCATAGCGCTGAATGTCATATGGTGATTGTGAAACACATGGAACACTTCACTACATGATTTCATGGTGAAATTTATTTTTCATGTTAATCAGGTCAGTTTTGATCAAGAACAATGCACTGTGGCTTTAATTCAGCGTGAGCAGCGCGGCAAAAATAGACTCGGCTCCGAAATGGTCGCGGCACTGCTGCTTCTGCTCCTGCAAAGTGCTGCCATGCTGCCTCTGAGACATGGGTCGGAGGAGAACACCGGAAATGTGACAAAATGGACAATATTCGTCTGTATTTGCAATACACAAGCCGCGGTTCAGCTGTGCGAGACAAAACGTTACTTGTTTTTTTACTGTTATAAAGGGCTGCAACAACGAATCGATTAAATCGATAAAATTCGATAATTAAAAGAGTTGGCAACGAATTTCATTCGTTGTGTCGCGCGACTATTATGCCCCTCAATAAGACGCGGAGATGTTTGAGTATAAAAAAAAGCACAGTTTAGCGCAAAACAGAGTGGAAGCTGGCAAGCCGTGCTGTTCCTGTCGTCCCACGCAGCGGAAAAGCAAACCAAGCTAAGCCGTAGGCTACCAGTCAAAAAGCGCCATTAATACATCGAAAAAGTGTGTTAATTGCAGCAAAAATGACGTGACATGGCATGGCACGGGAGCACCACGGTGGTGATTCAGCATCTAAAACGAAAACATCTCGGAGTCCTTGATGAGGAGGAAGGGAGTTCAACAGCAGGGTAACGTTAAGTCACTACAAAATCCCACTTTTGTTCCGTTTGGAAGTGAGGAGCATGACGTCCCTCCAGTAGCTCTTCTGGTGCTTGTTTACTCGTTATCCAGCTTGACAAGCATGACAAGTTAGCGTTAGCTTGTTAATAAGAGTAGTAAAGCAGGGGTGGTATAGTTTGCAAGACTAAAGACACGTTTTTATTCACTTGCCTTTTTTGGCCCATTCATTTTTCATTATGTTGCTATGTTAATTTCGTTGACAAATAATTTGTCAATATTTTAATCAACAACATTTTTCACAGACAAAAACGAGACGAAAATCAAAACCAGCTTTGAATGACAAAAACTATGACTAATATCTATTGTCATTTTCGGTCAGCATTCGGTCTTAAAGTGACAGCAGTCCATTAACCTGCTTCCATTTGTGCTCTTAATATTAATCAAACAACAAAAGACAGAGAAAATTACCTCTTTAGTTTTAATAAGGATTCATTATATGTATTATACATTAATTATTTAATCCATATTTAATCTATAAGGAATGTTGTATGCAAGTTGTTATAAAGAATGCATATCATTCATTGTGTTCTTCTTTAGGAGTAGTTTTATTTCATTGTTACATAATATTTGTTTATATGTCACAGCAGTTAAATCTGTGTCTGTATTGCATGTTTAAACTTTAATATCATTCATATTAATAGGTTAATACAGTAGGTGTTTTCTCCAGGATTATATAAAGGGTTTGGACATTTTAGAGAAATTCTTAATGCATTACAATTTAACTAAACCCATTACATTTTGTTTGTGAGTGTGTGCGTCTGAGTGTAGTGTAGAGAACAAGTTCTAACATCCTGTTAAGTTTTCTGATTAGTATTTTTCTTTATAAAAAAAAAAAAAAAGATTTACAGATTTATTGTAGCAACCACTGTCAGTTCTGTTTTTTGAATAAAGGATTGGAAATTAATGCTTTTTTAATCCGCTTCTTCGATTAATCGAAAAAAGAAAAACAAATCGACAGATTAATCGATTATTAAAATAATCATTAGTTGCAGCCCTACTGTTATAATTGTAATAGTTGATTCCTTAGTGTGATTATGTTTGGGATACATGTAGTACCAATAGGAGCAGCTTGGGGGCCGCTACTGCCTGGAGGTAACAGGACATATAAGCACAGCTACTAGGGGTGTAACGATTCATCTACTACATCGATGTATCGATTTATTTTCCTACGATCTAACTACATCGATCTGTGCTCGGCAAGTTGGCCTTCCGGACGACATATATCGATCTAACATCGTTTTAAAAGGTAATCAATCGATTGTATCGATCATAGGAAATAACGCATTGGATTTAAGCACGTCAGACTTTAAATGGATGTTTTTTCTTAGCACTTTTAATGATAAAGGCGTTAAACGTTACTCGATTCAGTCTGCCTATCTGTGACATCATCGCCACGCACGCACCAGCAGCAGCGCTAAGAAAACAAAACAGCATGGCGGATGGCAGAGGAGAAGCCAACGAGCGAGAAATTATCAAGTCACCAGGAGAAAGAGCTAAGTTAGTAACGTGTTACCTGTACTTTCAACCCTTGCTAAATGTTACCTGTGCATTCCTGGGACCAGTGTGCCAGCAGCGCGAGTTTTAGTACTGCTGGTGATATAGTGAACACACAGAGAAGAGTTCTGCGGTCAGATCATGTTGATATTTTTGAAAAAGAAATATGTAGTCATTGAAGAGTAGTTGGTTACATTTTATCTTTTGTTAAATATTGTTTGTTTATTAAACTGAGAGTAGTAGCAGGTTCAGCCAGTTTATTCAAACTGAAGAAATGTTGGTTGCACTTTATTTTTGATATTAATATTGTATTTGTATTATTTTAATGTTGAAAAACAACAGCAAAAGTAACAGGTACACCTACTATTAATTAAACCTGAAGAGAAGTTAGTTGCACTTTATTTTTGATATTAATATTGTAATATTATTATGTTGGATAACAAAAGCAGAAGTAGCAGGTTAACCTACTGTTGAAATGTTGGTTGCACTTACTGTGCTTTTATTGAATATGTATTGAATATTGAAAATGAGAGCAGAAAAGGTTAACTTCCTGTTAATTCAACCTAAACTGTTGGTTGCACTTTATTCAAATAAAATTTGAATGCATTTGCCATTAATTGTTGTTTACTTGTTTGTTTATATCCATAATTAATTGATACCTGATTCCCTTACAAAAAACAACTGGAATCTAGGAAACTTCACCTGCACTGACCAGTATCCAGATATTTATTTCAGTCACACAATTTTTGGCTAAAAAGTTACTGAATCGATTTCAGGTCACTGAATCGTTTCGGATCGTATCGTTCTAAATGAACCAAAATCGTCCTTGAATCGTATCGACAACCTCAAATCGTGATACGAATCGAATCGTTGTTAAAACGAATCGTTACACCCCTAACAGCTACCATAGAGTAAGTCAGTTTGAAGAAGACACGTGTTTCCGGTGGACGTTGGATGGTTGTTTGTGAGAGTAAAACTTTCTTTTGTCTGCATAAACTGTACTGTGAATGTAACATCATGTCAAATAGTTCAGATGGGGATGAAATGGATTGGATAATGTCAAAATCCACAAGATTGAAAAGGGATTTGAGAGAAAGAAATAGAGGAAAAAGTTGGTCAGTGGATAGCGAGTCTGATGAGGAAAACATTAGCAAAAAACTGAGAGCTAACCAACATGAGAAACAGAAACCTGAGAATACAGAGAAAACCCAAGGAAATGATTGGAAAATGATAATAGAGTTTAACCAGGATGGTGGGCACTATCGTCCAATCAAACTTACCAGGGCAATTGAGAAGGAGATTGGTAAAATTTAATTTGCAAGGTTTATGAACAATAAAAGAGTACTGATAGATGCAAACAACAACAAGAAAAGATTCTCAGTATGTCCACACTTCAAGGGGAAAGGATGAAGGCTCACATCCCGGGAGCAATGGCAAAGGCGAGAGGAGTTATCCAGAGATGTATAGTAACGAAGTAGAACTACTTCACTACTGTACTTAAGTACTAAAAGGCAGTATCTGTACTTTACTAGAGTATTATTTTTTTCTCCTACTTCCACTTTTACTTCAGTACATATTTTCGATGAGTTTAATACTTTTACTCCGATATTTTTTTTATGTGCTGCATAGTTACTCGTTACAATTATAAAAATGTTACGAATCATTCCATTCCAAACCCACATTACCGCGCATGAGAGAGAGAGAGAGAGAGAGAGAGAGAGAGAGAGAGAGAGAGAGAGAGAGAGAGAGAGAGAGAGAGAGAGAGAGAGAGAGAGAGAGAGAGAGAGAGAGAGAGAGAGAGAGAGAGAGAGAGAGAGAGAGAGAGAGAGAGAGAGAGAGAGAGAGAGAGAGAGAGAGAGAGAGAGAGAGAGAGAGAGAGCGCGCGAGAGAGAGAGCGCCGCGAGCGCGCATTCACTGTCTTTAAAACAACACGAGCGTCTTGCGCTCAAATTGCTCTCTATTTGTTTACATAGTTAATGTGCACTGTGAAGTAACATATACAAACAATGAACAGCTGTATTTTTATTAACTAAGATTAACAAAGATTAATAAATACATTAACAAATGTATTGATCATGGTTAGTTCATGTTAGTTATTAGTCTTAACTAATGTAATGTTAACAAATCAAACCATATTGTAAAGTGTTACAAACAAATCATTTACTCAGAACACCTCTTGAAATGAGAATATAAGTGTGCTTACCCCATTTTTTTTAGTAAGAGTGGTTATAGTAAGATTTAATCTTAATGAACTACAGTATTTTAGGTTATTTATATGACAATATGGCGAAAAATTACCTACCAACATTGTGATTGTCCTTTAGCTTAATCATTTGAAATAATAAAAACAATATGATGTTCAAACTTTTGACTACTTTCTTTAATAACTACATAACACAATACTTGTACTTTTACTTTCAGTACTTGAGTAGTACATTTTAAAATAAACTACTTGCAATACTTAAGTACAAAAAATGTTGAATACTTTAGTACTTCTACTTAAGTGTGGTGCTTAAAGAGCACTTCAACTTCTACTCAAGTCACTTTTTTGATAAGGAACTTGTACTTTTACTCAAGTATGTGTCTCTAGTACTTTATACATCTCTGGAGTTATCTCAGGAGTCCCACTGAGTATGTCAATGGAAGATGTCAAAAATAAGATTCAAGGAGGCAAAGTAGTTGAGGCTACAAGGCTAAAAACGAAACGAGATGGATCATTAAAAGAAACATTATCTGTGGTAATACAATTTGAGAGAACCCTCCCTAAGTCAGTGCAAATGGAATATATGAATTACAGCGTGAGAGGGTACATACCTAAACCTCTAAGGTGCTATAAATGTCAAAGAATGGGGCGCACGGCTCAGCAGTGCAAAGGAAAGCTAAGGTGTGCAAGATGTGGAGGTCAGCATGAGTATGGCAAATGTGAAAAGGATATAAAGGTGGAGGAGAACATAGTGCTGCGTTTGGAGGATGTGAAGTGCAGAGAGAAGCCAGAGAAGCCCAGAAGGTTAGGTATTTGAATAAAATATCATATGCAGAAGCACTAAAGAAAGTAAGAGAAACTGGATCAAATGACAGAAAAGTCAGTGGAATGGTACAACGAAACATTACATCAGTTAATCTGTGGAATCGTCTTCCATTAGCACTAAGAAAAACGTATGATTCTTTTAAAGCTCAGATGAAGAATCGACTCTGGTTAAACCAAACTTGCACTCATTTTTCATAGCAATTTACATTTCTATTTAAACCTTTTATTGAGACATAACTGGATATATGGGATGATTGTGTGTGTGTGTGTGTGTGTGTGTGTGTGCGTGTGTATATGTGTAGAAACTGTACATTATTTGAATTGTGGGTGATCTGACTGTGCATTATTGTGACCGCGCAATAATTACGATTTGTACAATAATGAGTTATGAGTGTAATGTAATGAGTCGATTGTGTAATATTGCGAATTGTGCAATGTGAGGTGTGTGCAATAATGTGGATTGTGCAATATGAGGATGTGCAATATGAGGATGTGCAATAATGTTTGATGGTGCATTGGCCCTCTGTGACCCCAGCCCCCGGGACAACGGATGGAAATTAGCCTTCGGCTACAATCCGGTGTGTTTACATTCATGTACAGGCACAAGTTCTGTTTCCAGGCCATACACATGGTTGTGAACACAAATGTAAAGTCGATGATGATACTTTAGTAGTGAAGAAAGTGAACTTTGGGTTTCATTTGTCACACTATAAACGTTGCATCACAGTTAAAAAAGAAAAGCGACAGAATCAAGGCTATAGTTGAGGCAGCAGGAAAATTCCTTGATATGAGAGATGTCAAAGCAGATCAGATACATGCATTGTTAACAGTAACTGAAAATGGAGAAAATACACTAAACTGAAGGTTAAAACAATAACTATGGTACTACACATATTACAGTGAAACGCCAGAAGCCTAATAACTAATGGTCAAGAATTTAAAAAATACATTCATGAATTAGATGTTGTTCCAGATGTAGTATGTGTACAAGAGACTTGGTTAAGAGCACAATTAGATATTGTAATACCAGGATTTAGTTCTATAAGGTATGATAGCCCTTATAATCAAAATGGTGGAGGGTGTATCACTTTTCTTAAGGATGGGTTGGCCTATAGGGATGTTCCCTGCCCAGAAGACATGGAGTGTGTAATAGTTGAGATTTATAGTACAAGGAAAGAGGGAAATATTAAGTTGATTAATTTCCATAATCCATGCAAAAAATTTGATATTACCATATTAAATGAAATGGCAAGGAATGTATACAGGAAAGAAATATGGTGTGGAGATTTTAATGCACATAACAGCTTATGGGGTAGCAAACACACAGACAACAATGGGAGCATAGTTGAGGAAATGATGGAAGAAAGATCATTGGTCTGCATTAATAACGGACAGGGTACAAGATTAGATGTGAATAGGGGTAATACATCATGTTTGGATCTTACTTTGGTGTCAGATAATTTAGTAAATGTATGTGATCGGTATGTCAAGAGTGATTGTAACATAGGAAGTGACCACTTTCCAGTTCTCACTATAGTTAATACAAACGTATGTATTCAAGAAGGAAGTATAATAAACAGATGGTGTTTTGAGCAAGCAGACTGGGAAAAATTTAGGTCATGCTGTGAGACCTAAACCGTTAAGACTAGTCTTACAAGTTAGACATAAAAAAATTTCTTTAAGACTGTTCATAACTTTTTTAAATCAGTTACATAAAAACATAGACTGGCCTAATTTGATGCGAAAAGTAAGACTGAATGCCACTTGTTAAAATAACAAGATGTTACACACTCCTGTACAGTAGGTGGCGGTATGCACCTTAAAGTTGTTTGCAATCCGCCATTAACCAAGAGAAGAAGAATAAGTCAGTTTGTTTGGTAGAGGAAATCACATTGGCCCTCATTTATCAATCTTGCGTAGAAACGGGCGTATATATTGGTGTAAGATTATGCTTACACTCCTCTCACCGCCTGATTTATGAAGCTGTGGGCACCTCTGAAATTCAGGTGTACGCAATACCTGCCCTTGATAAATGCCGCGGCTGAAAACGATCGTCATTAGAATAAAACGCCACTATATATTCAAGTCTCTGCCTCCCCCACGCCCTCATTTTACGCCATGGACACTCGGAAGACGGCAAAGAAGAGAAACTTCTCCGACGTGGAGATCGAGACCATAACCAGGGAAGTGGAAAAAAACCAAATTGTTTTATTTGGGAGTTTAAAGAGTGGGATTAAAGGCGCCCACAAAAACAAAATATGGACCCAAATTACGAGCACTGTTAATAGTGTGGGGGTTGAGAAGCGCACTCCAGCAGAGGTAATAATGTTGTATTGCTTAATATAGACCAATAGTGATCAAGTTAAGTATGAGTGTTCATGTTTATTGTAGGTGAAAAAAAAGTGGTCAGATCTAAAGATCGCCACAGAGAGGCGCGTCTCGGCACTGAAGAGGAGCCAGAGTCAGACTGGGTCAGGCCCACCGGATCCAAGCCTCCAGCTGACACCGAACGAGGAGCGGGTGGCAGCCCTCATCGGAACGGTGTCTTTAGAAGGTATCACCGGTGGGGGAGATACCGACGACATTCATGGTAAGTAAACTTAAATTTGATAGACCAATAAAAAATTTTTTTTTTTTTTTAAAAAGACACATCCATAGTTAACTCATTTTATTTAAATTTTGTTTTGCAGATGATGACACTGCAGGCCCCAGCGCCCTCGAGGCATCTCCCCCTCAGCCCATCCAGGAGCCTGAGCCCATCCAGGAGCCCCACCCAGAGCCTGAGCAGGTGCAAGCGGGGGAAGCCGATGCCCGTCCACCAGCCTCCCGTGCGCCACGGCCAAGGGTCCTGACGGATGAGGTCCTGGAGAGACAGACAGAAATTTGTAGACTGCTGGTCGAAATTAACAATTCATTAGTGTCAATAAATACGACACTGAAGCAAATAAATGACAACTTAAAAAAATAAAACAATGAAAACGAAGTCTGTGTTATTTTAATTTACCCTTAAAACCGCTGAACAAGGTCCCGTCTGAGCTGAACAGCTCCTAAAGCCGGTGGTGCTGCCCACTGCTCCACTGGCACTTCTGGGTCTGGGGCCAGCGCGTCAAATGGCACACGGTTGATCTCAGCCATGTTGTGCAAGACGGCACATGCCAAAATTAGTTGCACACCTTCTGTGGCGAATAGAGCAAGGTGCCCCCCGTGTGCCAGGCAGAGCCATCTACCTTTTAGGAGCCCCACGCAGCTCCACAGTGGCTCGCGTTCCTGCGTGCGCGTGGTTGAAGTTGCGCTCCTGATGCGTCACAGGGTTTGGCACAGGGGTGATCAAAGAGTCCAAAAGAGGATAACCTCTGTCACCTAAATGGGAAAAGAGAGGTTATGAAACGAATATATTTTGCAAAATGAATTTGCTCTTATTACTCACCTAAAAGATAACCATGACCCCTCAATGCACGTCTGCGTACGCTGCTGTGCTAAAAAATGAAGGCATCATGGGTGCCTCCAGGCCATCGTGCCACAACAATAAGCAGAGTCTGGCATCACAAATAATTTGCACATTGATTGAATGATAATTTTTGCGGTTGATGTATGCGTAATCATTAACCGATGGTGGTTTCAGACGCACGTGGGTACAGTCAATTGCACCTATGACATTTGGAATCCCAGCAATCTCATAAAACCCCCTTTTAATTATTGTTTGCTGGGCATTGTCGTATGGGAATTGAATGTAGTGTGGGATGAGAGTCCTGATGGCAGCCAGCACGGATGACAGGATGCGGCTCATGGTGGGTTGGGATATGCCAGACCTGTCAGCAATCTCCCGTTGAAAGGTTCCAGTGGCCAAGAACCCCAGTGTGGAGAGAACCCGGACTGGAACAGGTAAGGCCCTTGACCGCCGGGTCTCACGTTGGAGGTAGGGCTCCAGGTTATTGCACAGCTCCAGGAGAAGATGCCTTGGAAGACGGAATCTGCTCATCAGCCATTCATCTGATTCATTCAGAAGATCTCGCCTATCCTGAAACACTCTTTCCCTTCTCAAGGGCGCATATGTGTCTTCTAAAAGCGCCAGGTCAGCCATCATTGACAAGTGTACGGTGGAAATCAAGTTTAAATAGCTGTTTGGATGAGAAATTACCTATCACAATGCATTATTTTACAGCACGTGTTTTGAAACAATTAGCATTTAATTTCGTATCACGTCACATGTATTGGGGTGTACAATAGTGATGATGATGTGATGTGGAGTACCATTCATCCACATTAATAATTGCATGACAATTTGTAAGATTCTTCTTCTAATTATTATTATGATTTTTATTATTAATGACGCTTATTGTTATTTAGACGAAGAATGTCGTTATTAGTATTATTTATTTTATTATTATTTAAAAGAAGAAGAATGTCATTTTTATTATTTTGTCAGTCTGAATTATTTTCCGTCCCAGTCCGTGCGCAGCTGCCGGGCCTAACCAACGTCAGGTAAAGCGCACAGGCTCGCAACTGGAGGAATACATATGCGTACTACAAATCAAATGCTTTGGTAAAGTCACACAAATTAAACATTGAAGTCCATGTTGCACAAAAATAAACACTGACGTTTATAATTACTATTGTTGTTGTTGTTGTTTTTTAACAGTGGGTCATAATATAGCATATCTTTGTCAGTGTGTTTTGTGGTGTTAGGAATTGTTTTTCTGGGCATTTTCGGACTAATTCAAAACGTGCGTACACCACCTCCTGAGCTGGCGTAGGATTTGAGCGTGCCGTACGCCAACGTCCATATTGATAAATCTCAGTCACCGTGGTTTTGGGTGTACGCTGGAAATTTGGTGTACGCACTTTTGATAAATGAGGGCCATTGTGAACTCACACTACCGTCTGGCTCTTGCAAAGTCCTTTGTTGAGAACTCTGAGTTGCTGCTCAACTGTGAGTATGAATTGACTTGTATGTTGTATGTTGTGTTTGAACTGTTTGCCTTCTTTCTAGAAAGGACTTTTTAATGTCTTCATGTTCTTTCACGTGTTTCCCACATGAGCACCGATTAGATTAAATCATCTGCTGGATACTAGATATACTGAATTCAAGTGCAACGAGGCTATGGCATGTGATCTTAACCAACCCAACGCTGAGGTCTACACGTACCAACATTAACTGCCATCACTTCACACGATGTGGATCATAATCCTTGTCATCGCACTCCAAGTGCACAACAGCAAGGATTTGAAGCTCTTTTCATCATCACAACTTCATCTCATCAATGGACTGGACATTCAAATGATAAGTCTACTTCATCCATTTGGCACAATTAAGAGACAAAAACCTTTGGGGTTGATTTTCAGTATGCATTGAGTGTTTGGCAAAGGGATATTGCACTGCGCGGCAGCGTGTAGCAGGAGCAGAGCAGAAGCAGCAGTGCCACGATCGAGTTTTTTTTTTCTGCGTTGCTCATGCAGAATTAAAGCAACAGTAGATTGTTCTTGATCAAAACTGACCTGATTAACCTGGAAAATAACAAATTTCACCATGAAATCATGTAGTGAAGTGTCCCATGTGTTTCACGATCACCATATGACATCCATCTGTAACGAAGATCCACTGGAGGCAAGTTGAAGGACCCAAGAGCAGTTTATTTACAATAAAACATAAATCTCAACATAAAACAAAGACTTGACTAGATCCAAACATAAAACAAAGACTTGACAATAACGAAACTCACCAACAGCGGGTTACAACATTCAATACTTGACAAAGACACATGGCAAACATGAGGGCTTAAATACACACACAGACTAATGACAAGACAAGTGACACCTGTGAACAGTGATGAGACAATGAACCAATGACAGGACAAGACACAAGATCACATGAGGGCATGGGAGTCACATGACAAGACCAGGAAGTGCACGACAAGACTGTGAACATGACAAACTCAAACATAACCATGAACATAATAAACTGAAAACAGAACCAAGAACAATGAACATGAACCAACACCAAGACACCATGTGACACCAGCGCTGTGAAATAATAAAATAAAATACACAAAAACACAACACTGCCAGAAGTTTTTGCCCAAACTTTAAAAGCCTGTTTAAATGATTAAAACTAGAAGAATATCTTCACTTTAATGTTACATTTATCATGTGAACTACTTATATACAACATGTTATATGTGTGTAGGAGACAGAGGGGAAAAAACGAATTTAAACAATTTATACTGCCAGTTTAGTTAAGTTACCAAGTTAAATATTAATTTAGTTATGTATATACATATAGCCTATTATAACTTTATGCTGGCATGCTGACATCGTGCTGACACTCATACACAAAAGCACGTGGTGTCACAGGAAAGACAATAATGGACGACACTCGTCTCATCGTGGAGGTTGAGAAGCACACAGTTCTTTATGATCCACATAATTTGCTTTATAAAGACTTGCAAGTGAAGGAAAAATCATGGGAGGAAGTTGCAGTGGCTCTTGGTGCAGATGGTAAGTAGGCTAATATTAAAGTGTTTTTGACCTTTCGTTGGCCCTCGAGTGACCAACTAAATATAGATTTCTCTCTTTAACAGAGCGCTTTTTATTGACGTGAGAGCTAATATGTAATAAATATAAATAGTATATAATAAATATAATTCAGGTATGAAAAACTCACAATTTATTTACTCTAAAGAATAAACAAAAGATGTCAAAGTACTTACAGTTCTGGTTTGACCGCAACCTCAAAAGCCTGATTGTCCTAATAAATTTGCAAAAACAGTTTGTGTCGGCCTCAGCTACATAAAAACCAATTTGTACTATTTGTGCATCATTATATTTTTTCAAGAAATGACAACGTGATTTGATTGAGGTATTTATTTACAATTTGTTAATTACACACAATAAGCACACATGACAAGCAGATGATACATACTAATACACACACACACACACACACACACACACACACACACACACACACACACACACACACACACACACGTAAATACAGGAACTCTCATGGTCCGTCCACACCGAGGCCGTTATGAAGAAGGCTCATCAGCGCCTTTTCTTCCTGCGACGGCTGAGGAGGTTTGGAATGAGCCGCCACATCCTCATACGCTTCTACACCAGCACTACAGAGAGCCTGCTGACTGGCTGCATCACCACCTGGTACGGCAACAGTACCGCCCGCAGCCGCAAAGCCCTGCAAAGGGTAGTGCGCACGGCCAGCTGCATCATCGGAGGTGAGCTTCCCTCCCTCCAGGACATTTACGCCAGGCGATGTGTGAAGAGAGCTCAGAGGATCATCAGAGACTCTAGCCACCCAAGCCATGGGCTGCTCTCACTGCTGCCATCAGGCAGACGGTACCGCAGCATCAGAACACGCACCAGCCGACTCCAGAACAGCTTCTTCCCACAAGCAATTAGACTCCTGAACTCTTGATCCATCAGGATCATAACACACACTGGACAGAATATCACTCAGCACAACCCACTGTAGATACACACACATTATATACACATTTATTATAATTTATTATTTATCATATAGCACCTATTATACATTGGATCTCTACTGTGAATAATAATGTATACTGTACATTGTATATTATTATTATTATTATTATAGCGTAATGTATATTGTTTAATGTATGTTTTAGTGTGTATATTGTTTAAAGTATATTGTTTAAAGTATATGTATATTGTAAGTATGTGTATATTGGTTAAAGCTGTGAGAACCACACTCACATTGTGTAAATTATTTATTGTTTATTGTAGAGTTTACTGTGCTGTGAGTAATTGTGGGCGCATCAGTGTAATCTGATGCTGCTCTAAATGTTGTACATGTCATGTCATGACTACTATGTTGCTCGGAACTGCACCAAGAATTTCACCTGCTGTTGCACTTGTGTATATGGCTGTGTGACAATAAAGTGATTTGATTTGATTGATTGAGGTTTCAAGTTGAGCTGGAAGTTAGGCTATTAACCATTTTCAATATACAGAATTTTACATAGTGTATTAGATTTGTTTTCAGAATGTCATTATGGCGCAAACAAATCGCATACAAATTGAAATGTTAGAAGAATAAGCCATTGTTTCACATATTCTAACTAAGATGGGTAGATATAGAAAAGGCCACAAATGCAAAAATTGTACAAGGTTTCAGAGACAAATGGAGATTTCCACAGGTTGCAGGTGCAATAGCCGGAACACACATATGCATCACAGCCTCCCTGATTATCCTGCCGATTATTACAACAGAAAGTGATTCTATTCAGTGAGACTGCAGGCAGTGTAGGCAATTAACTGAAATTGTGGGACATAAACATTGGCTGGCCTGGCAGAGTTCATGATGCCAGAGTTTTTGTTAACTCATCTTTATACCAGAGGCCAGGATGGAACTCTCTTCCTTGAATGGACTGAAAGGTTTGAGAATGTGGATGTAACACTGTTTATCCCAGGTGATGCTGCTTACCCTCTGCTCCCCTGGCTTCTGAAAGCAAATACGGAAAACACAGGAATGACACCTCAACAATCCAACTTCAACCACAGGCTTAGCCAAGCTCGCATGACAGTTGAGAGGGCCTTTGGTCGTTTGAAGGCAAGATGGAGGTGCCTCTTCAAAAAACATGTGATGCTCATAATGACCTCATCAGCCACATAATATCTGCATGCTGCGTTTTGCATAACTTTTGTGAAATCAATGAGGAGGTAATGCAACTCGAAGAAAACGACAGTGCTTGGCAAGAAGACAATGAAGACCATCAATTTTACAGAGAGTCAGGGTGGCCATGATATTAGAAATGCACTCTGTACATACATTTCTAGACTGTAGGTTTACTGCTAAGGTTTAAAAAAGAAGAAAGAAGAAGAAAAGACAAAATGAAACAGTTTAATCTGACTTTGTTCAGAAGTATTGCTTTTTATAATGATTTAATTCTTTCTTTTAAACTTTGAAACAACAGAACCACTGAATGAAATGTTTACTAAGTTTCATTAAGGTAACTCATTAGATTAAACAACAATATCAGGAAATATTCCGATGTGCAAAGTTTATCTTTGCAAAATAAGTGCAAACTGACATTGTTGTTTCTCTTCCATACTGTCAAACATACTGTATATTCACACATTTTGAACAAGTGTCTTAAATAAAGACAAATATAAAGAATAAAGAATTTTGTTTTGTTGTTGTACAAATTAGGAGTTGTACATTCTATAAATTAACTGAAAACTACTCTATTTCAACATTCAAAGTCACAGAAAAACCTTAACAAGTGACCATCCAAGCTTAACTAAAACCAGAATAGAGTAGAGTTTATAAACTTAAGCCTCATCTCAATAGAATGGTCTAAAGATTAAAGAAGTGTTGAGTAGATTTTGCCTCATGTAGCAAAGAAGACAAAGAGGGCTGTTCAGCATCATTTTGGGACTGCGGATGCACTGTAAACCCGGATTTCATATGTAATCAAACATTTAAAGTATAATGTACTTACATGACTCAAATCGATTAAGTTTTGATTGCATTACTAGCAAATGTAAGTATGTTAAACTAATTTGTAGACCTAGTTGAGTCTGTGAATAACTTTAAGTGAAATAGCTTAAAATTCCAAAGTTTTAGTCATGCCATGCACGATGGGAACGTGAAAGCCGCCACTTTGACGCCATGTCTAAGTTTTTTGCTGAGAAGACGACGTAATTTTCCTGCCGCGCACCGGACGGTCCAGTTGCTGCTAAAACTCGCCAGAGACGGTAAGTAGCTTTGGTCTCGCCCTCCCGATGATCATTGTTTAGCCATGTCAACTTAATGTGTTTGTGTGTGGATATAAGGGGATGTTGGTGAGTAGTGGGACGCTATAACCTTAACTAACGTTAGGTTGGCCGCCATTTTCACCTACTAGCTAACGTTACAGTTTGAAAGTTTTTTTCACTTGATGCGCTGTTTGTGAAAAGTCCAAGAGAAGCAGTTTGACGTCGATGGACATTAACATTGTCACCCGTTAAGGTACTTAGCTAGCTAGCTAAAAGTTAAGTAGTTACTTTTATCACTGAAAGGGCTTTTTGTGACGGTCCTTGACTTGACAGACGTTTTCAACGTCAAGGTCGACAGACATCACCTGTAGCCACCGGTTTGATGGCTTAGCTAGCCATATTGACGCACTGTTTGTGAACTTAGAAAACTGTCGTTTTAACCAGTTCAACGGGACATTTTTCACTTGTAAAGTTAGCGTATTGGCGGATACGCTACCCCGCTTTGAACCGCCTCTCGGCAGATTAAACGCAGCGGACGAAAACCACGCGCATTCATGGCGGCAAAGAGAGCGCAACCACGTTGTAACATTGCTAACTTTCTTTTCTTACTGGAGGGGCTTTTTTGAACCGTGTAAAACCGTTGTTAAAACCAGTTCAACTGGATGTTTTTAACCTGTAACTTTAGTGTCTTGGTGACACCGCCCGATCCACGCTGAACGAGGGACACGCACTCGGTGGGAAGAGGAGTGTTAGCGACCACATTTGATTGTTTTTTCCTAGTATTAAATGTGATGACAACTTTGACCATTCATTTTATTATTGTCTTGTGCATGACATAGGCTCCGCTTTAGTGATTATTTTACCTTCAAGCACTTAAGAGAAAGTGAATTGCAACCGGTTTATGCAAACTTGAGTATATTAGCAATACACACCCCTAATAATGACATTACGGCTTTAATGTTAGCTTTCTTGAAAATACAGGTATATTGTTGCAATAGAATACTGTAGCTATAAGTTCCCTTGTCTCTTATTTTCTTTGTTTTATTGTGTTGCAGGTCATGGAAAGAGATTCTTTTGAACCCAATATCCTGAGATTAGCAACAAACTGAATTTCAATCTCTGAAAATTATGCTTTGGAAGTGTAAGTATTGCCCTCTTCGCTGTGAAAAGAGAGCACAGCTATTTAAGCATTATAGGCTAAAACATGGAAGTTATGCAAGAACAGAGCCTTTTCCTTGTTTACATCAGGAATGTCCATGCACATTTAAATCACTCAATGCACTAAAAGTACATTTATCACACCAAAACTCCTGATCAGCAGCAACCAGATGCACCAGTTAAATTTTGCTGTCTGTCATGTGGGTTTGCTGAGTCTTGTTCTCAGACCGACTACTTTACTCACCTGCATACTGCACACTTAAAAGTAAACCATAAAGTCAGTTGCCCATATATAGACTGTAACTTTGAAACCAGTATGTACTCCACTTTCAAAGCACACAAGAGTAAAAAACACCAGGACCAGAACTGGAAAAGGTTCAAGTCAGAAATCATTGGTTTTGATACTGTAAGCGATGACAGTGATGCTACACAAGACCAAATGTCACATGCTGATGATATGGACGATTTAGAAGATGTCAGTGTAGAAGCCAGTGAGACTGATCTTCGTGATTTAGAAAAACAGCTTGAGCACAACTTAGCATCTCTTCTGTTAAAGATGCAAACTGTCCTGCACATACCAGAGAGCTCTGTGCAAGAAGTAATACAACAGCTTTGTCAAATCAATAAGCTGTCACAGCCACTTCTGCATAACAGAGTGAGGGACGTTCTAAAGAAATATTATGTTGACATCAATGAAACCAGCCTGGTCTCATTGCGAAAATGTACCTCTGGCAACGTTTTTGCAAACCCCAAAATACGTACCAATATGTACATATCACTGCAGTTTCAAAGTGATATGTCCACTGGGTGCCGCCAAAAGCTTCGTTTTTTCCCCGGAACAGATGAGCGTCAATCTGACGTTTTGTGACATTGTTTTTTTAACCTACACCTACACTAAACCCTAAACCTAACCGATAGTGTTAACAAAAGCAAATGTGACAAAAATACAATAGTAACCATGTCTTGTTAGCTTGTGTGAACTCATCTTTGAGCTCTTTTATCATGACTTGTCTTTCACGGGATTCGTACCTGAGCTTTCATTATTACAAGTACAAATCTGTACCAGCTGAGCTACTGAGCAAACTTATTATATAAAAAAAGCAGAGCATATGGAGCAGATTAAGTGACGCAAACTCCAAAATTTATTCATTTACATGGAAAAAAAAAACGATAAAAAGTGCTTGCTGTTTTACTGCCTCTAGTGTTCATTTCACTTTGAAACTGCAGAGATATGTACTTATTGGTACGTATTTTGGCGGTTTGCAAAAACGTTGCCAGAGGTACATTTTCACAATGAGACCAGGTTGAATGAAACAGTTGTGAGAGAGCTTACCAGTGTAGTGTCAGAAAGTAACATAATGGCATTTTGTGCCAAAGATGGATCCCTAGGAACTGCTAAAAGGAGAGCGGCCTATGTACGTAGAGAGTTTCCACTGGTGAACCCCATTGAATACTGTGTGGAAAAAGGCAAAAAAACACTTGCATATGTCCCTATTGTTCCCATGCTCCAGAAGTTGCTGAACAAAACTGACATATTAGATAAAGCCATGTCAGAAAAAGTACATGTCCCACAGGAATATAGATCATATGTAGATGGCCAGTGCTTTAATGAAAACTCTCTTCTTGCAAGGGACGAGTTCACAATTGCTCTTGGACTTTACATTGATGACTTCGAAGTAGCCAATCCTCTAGGAACATCAAAGCTAAAACATAAAATGTGTGCCATATACTGGGTCATTGCCAACATACCTGCAAAATATAGGTCAACCCTTAACTCAATCCAACTTGCACTACTGTGCAATACCTCAACAGTCAAAGAGTGTGGTTACGCTAAAGTTCTGCAACCTCTTATCTATGATCTAAAGTCATTGGAGCAAAATGGTGTTTACTTAGAGCAACTAGGTGAGAGTGTGAAAGGCACCATCTTATATGTTGTTGCTGATAATCTTGGTGCCCACTCCCTTCCAGGATTCCTGGAGAGCTTCACTACTGACAAGTTCTGCAGATTCTGTTCGGCAAGCAGTATTGACACACAACACCAAGAGGTATGTTCTGGTTTCTTTAAACTCAGAGACAAAGACTCCCATGATAAGCAGGTGAGAGAGGACCCAGCTTTGAGTCGGACTTATGGTGTGAAAAGAGCATGTCCTTTAACTGAGAATCTTGAGCACTTTCATGCAGTCACTGGTTACCCCCGACATCTTGCATGATATATTGGAAGGCATTGTTCCAACTGAGTTGTCCCTTTGTCTTAAAGACCTGATAGGCAAGGGGTATTTCACACTAGAAATGTTAAATCAGACCATCAGAAACTTTAACTACACATTTACTGACAAAACAGACCGACCTCAGATTATTGGAAAGGGATTTTCCGCCAAAGGGACCATTGGTGGAAATGCCCATGAGAATTGGTGTCTCATAAGGCTCCTTCCATTTCTTATTGGTCACTGTGTCCCTGAGGGTGACAACACTTGGGAAATTGTCATGCTTCTCAAAGATGTGGTTGAGCTAGCTGTTGCACCAAGGCATTCTGAGGAGACACTGCATTTCCTGGACTGTAAAATAGCAGAGCACAGACAGCTGCTGCAGTCAACATTTCCAGATTTTCGTTTAAGGCCAAAGCATCACTTTGTGGAACATTACCCTCAGCTTGTAAGGAGATTTGGTCCCCTGTCTGATGTTTGGACGATGCGCTTTGAGGGGAAGCACAAGTTCTTTAAAAAGGCAATTCGCAATGTGCAAAACTTCAAAAATGTTGCCATGACACTTGCTACCAAACACCAGAAAGCAGTCAGTTACCACCTTGACTGTAGCTCTTTTTTCAGACCATCAGTTGAGATGACAAAGGTTACCCCAGTTTTGCTTGCCTCTTTCCCTTTGAACGTTCAGAGAGTAATTGCGCAAAACTTTACAAAGCCTGGGTCAGTTCTTAATGCATCATCTGTCTGTGTAGATGGAATCAAATATCATCCCAACATGATACTCTCTACTGGCTCATGCTCAGGTCTCCCTGAATTTGCCCAGATTCAAAAGATTGTGGCTGTTAACACAGAAATTATGTTTGTTTGCCACAAAATGACAGCATGGTATTGTGAGCATTTAAGATCTTACCAACTTGTCTGTAATGAGGTCCCCTCTTTGGTTGTGGTTCAGATGTCAGACTTGAATGATGTCTTCCCATTATCAGCATATAGGGTACAAGGAGAACTTATGGTAACACTGAGACGATATGTTATTTGTTAAATACCTGTCTTTTATCATGGTTTCACAGATGGCTGAGCAACAGAATATAACCATGAGGGTTATTGTCTCTGAGGGAGATATAAGAAAGATGACGACAAAACGACCTGACACACTTGACGATTTGATTGGCTGGCTCAAAGGCACTCTCTAAGCGAACTATAGTTTCACCCTACAGTACCAAGATCCTGAATTTAACAATGAACTGTGTAACCTCACCAGTCTCTGTGAGCTCCCAGAGAAGCCAACAATCAAAATCATCCCTATGATTGAGCTTGTACCAATCTCACCAAACACTGAATCATATGGTGACACAAGCAGCCAGGCTGACACCGAGATCCTGTCCAGCTCCCCTCTGGATAGAAGTTTTCAGTGGCCAGAGGTATTTGACGTTCCCAAATTTTTGGTTGATGTTGAGTACAGACTTCGTCAAGGTAACCTGTTGTATCTCAGGGATGGAACCTATCTTAAGGTGACAAAAGAGTTGAAACACGATATCCTAGAGAAACTGGCTGAGACCATGTATACATTTAAAGCATACCCAGAAAAGGACGATTTTGAAGCCGTTGCAAAAGCATTAGTACAAACCCACCCGTGTCTCCAAGAATCAGGCTCATCCTCTGGCTGGATTGGATGGAAGAACAGTCTGAAGTTCAAGATGGGTAATTATAGAACTAAAATGCGCCAGATTGGACGAGTTGATGTCACTGTCAATGGTGGTAAACGTGGAAGGTACACTCCAAATGCAGACCCTCCTCACAAAGGCATAAAGAAGCCAAGGAAAGGGGAAATCAATTTCTTACCTGAATATCCAGAGGGGAGGGATGAGCACAACCTGGAAGAAGCTCGCCAGGTTTTGGTCAATGAAATGATGAAGACAAAGCCAAATGGGTCCCTTGTTAAGAAAGAGATGGACATGACGTTTGCGCTTCGGAGAAAAGAAGTTGTCCAAAACAAGCCTGCCATCAGCCAGATGGTACATCGATGGCCAGCTCTTTTCACAGAAAGCCAGGTATGTATTACTGTTGAATGTTTAGAAAAGACGTATGTGTTACTGTAATGTTGAATACAATTTGTCCATAGATTCTTGTTTTTAGCTTCTTATGCAAAACATGTTTTGTTTCAGGTTTTTTACGAGTTCACCAGAGTGGTGGGGAAAAGTCTGAAAGAGAATTTCTTTGATGAACTTGATCGTTTCTCTCCAAGGCTGATGGACCTCTTTAGGAAGAAGAAAGGCCTGACCGGCCAGCTTTTGGCTGAGCTTTTACGTCACACAAAGGTGGGTTTGACTACATTAGTCGACTATATCTTTCCTTTCTCTGTTCATCTCTTTTGTATTTTCTTTCTTCTCTGCTCTTTATCTTTTTCTTTCTTCCCTGCTCTTTCTTTTTCTTTCTTTCTTTCTTTCTTTCTTTCTTTCTTTCTTTCTTTCTTTCTTTCTTTCTTTCTTTCCTTCCGTCTCCTTTTCTCATTTACATTTACATTTACATTTATGCATTTGGCAGACGCTTTTCTCCAAAGCGACTTACATTGCATTCAAGGTACACATTTTTTTACATTTTGTCTCTTCATTACCTAATTTGTCTTTTTTTGTGGTGGTGGTGGTGGGGGTGATTAAGGCACAACAAAAAGGTTAAATATCATATATTTTTATTGACAAGTACACATTTCCATTGCCAACACTTAATTGGACCTGGAGAGGGAGGTGGACACACACTCACTCAGACACCTACACACACACACACACTCACTCAGACACACACACACACACACACACACACACACACACACACACACACACACACACACACACACACACACACACACACACACACACACACACGCACACGCACACACACACACACACACACACACACACACACACACACACACACACACACCTGGAGATGGAGGTGGACACACTCACACCAACCTGGAGGTGGACACGCACACACAAACTTGCTGACACACTCAAACACAGGCTCACACACACTCACACACTCAAACACAGGCTCACACACACTAGTTTCTAGTTTAGCATATTCAATGAATACAAAGGTTTAGTTTATTTAACTTAAAATAGTAAGTGGAGTTCATGTGACAAGATAATTAATATTACAAGAGATTGTAAGTGAAATCAATTTGGCATTCAGTGTTTTGAACTTAAAATAATAAGTCCAATGCGCTCAAGTTTTCATAACCCATTACTTAAAGTTTTTAAGGCAACCGGTTTCCTCAAATTTTTTAAGTGAATTCAACTTATCCGGGCTTACAGTGTGGTACAGTAGTGGTCGCATCATTTCACATAGGGGCTGCTGGCGTACTGGAATGGACTCACTGCATGAAAAGTGGGATTTTCGACCCCGTAAACGCCTGTAGACTCCCAGAAATCTTCCTAATTTTCGGCAGTTTTCGACAATTTAGAGGCAGCGAACGTCGCGTTCGTCTGTGCCACAAATTGTCGTAAACGAACCATGACGTAGGTGGAGAGCCCCCCGCTGAGAGACAGCGCGGAGGTGCGACGCCTCTAATTAGCATATGAATAGCAGCGAAACCAGAGAGTCAACGGCCAGACTTGAATTTACTCACTCACTATTGGCTGAAGCCACTACATTTAAACAAGAAAAATCCCTCGTGATTGGTTGGCAGATCACTGCAAACCAATCATTATTGGTCACCCTGGCTCATTATAAATGTAAACCCCAATAATAATAATAAATATATAATTTATGTTGTAATAATTTATGTTTTATAGTAATGTTATTGTGCTATGAACTACACTATTCATACCATCAAGGAATATATGGGAAAATTTGCCCGGACCGTGCCGTTTATTCAAAGAAAGAGCTTATAAACACACAGCTGTTTATTCAAAGAAAGCGCTTTATTGTCAAACACACAACTATGTACAGTGCAGCAGTAATGTCTCTTATGTTGTCCTCCAAAAACGTCAAAAAGAAGCGCCCAAAACATTCGGGAAACACAGGTGTATATGGCGGTGGCCGCACAATCCATCCAGACACCCCGTCAACATTGCCGTCTTCCTCATCAGATATGAGTTCAATGGTCGCGCACTTCCAGTCCATCTCATCCTCACCCAGCACACTTTGTCTCGCTTCCAGCAACTGTAATACAATCCATAAAGACAATAAGTAACCTGAAAAATACTCACATTGACAAAAAACGGATCTAATATAATAAATCTTACCCTTTTTCTTCTTGATCGACTCCGAGCTAAACTTCGCAGTTTCCGCCTGCTATGTAAGTTCAGGTTGTTTGTATCTGAAGCTCTGGCGTGTCGATTCATAATACGTCTTACAGGCAGCTGGAAAACAATTACATGAGACTGGTATTAATAAAAACAGTCACGGTAAAATTAAACAAGGAATGAGAAAAACATTAGACGTTTTACTTACACACAATGTCGTCATGATCAGCGGTTAAATCTGGACTCGCGGAAATCTCTCCAAGCAGATAAGAGCTCACGGCTTCGTTATGAGGCGAGGATAGTCTGTGTAAACAAAATGTGCAGTTTTAAGCTCGGATCTATTAACGCATCCATTTCCTTATACAGCTGAATAAAAGCATATTCTTTAAATCGTAACGTTACATTACCCATGCTGTGGTTCATAGCGCCTGCAGTTTGCCTCAGATTTGTGAAGGCGAAGACAGCCTCCTGAAAATGAGTTCAAAAAGTTGGCCGCGTCCATGCAGAGATTGAGTTGAAGACGGCGTCCTGTCATTGTTGATCACGAAAAAGGAAAGCAGCAAAAAACATAGGAAATGTAAAAAAAAAAAAAAAAAGTTTAAAGCTCGTCTTCTACGCGTCATGGCCTCGACCTCGCACGTGATTGGACTTATTAAAAAAATGCGGCGTTAGTCGCGTTACTATAATTGAGCTCACTGAAGCGCTTTTCATCCGAACAGGCTCTCTGTCAGTCGGACCTGCAATGTGTGTGTGTGTGTGTGTGTGTGTGTGTGCGTGTGCGCGCGCACCAGCCATGCGTGTTGGGGGTGGGTGCGGTGGTACACATAACTGATGATGATTGGTGGGTGGGAGACAAGGTTGAAGTTGATAGGTTGAGTTCACACCTATTTTTTTTCACGGTCTATGGTTCACACACACACACACACACACACACACACACACCTATGACGCACACACATTCAGCGATAGTCCAACGACTTCAAAGGTAGCTTTCGCAAATTGGAAGTATAAGCGCTACTTTTCCCTCGTTGAGGTGAAAGGTAAGAATATTTAAGTAACGTGCAACTTATGCCCAGGAAGAAAGAGTCTCTCCACGCCGGTGGCAAGTGATTCTGAAGCGCCTCACATCATCATATGCCACAAAATTAGTGGCTAAAAACCCAGGTGATAACGTGAGCTCCACTACCACAGGAAAGTATAGTACTGATAATATTTACACAATATTTACACTATAGTAGGCCTACTGATAATATTTACAATAATGCATTGAATTTGATAGGTGTCTCTCACATTGTCCCACAGCAACATTACAATAGTGCACATTAATGTACAATGTTTTATAATAATAATTTATTCTATTTAGTGTCCAATTCATTAATTTAACATATCTAATATTGGGGGCATCCAAATTATTTGACATATTTGAACATTTGAAAGAAAAAAAAAGTAACGCAGTAATTACTTTCCCTGGTAATTAGTTACTTTTATAATGATGTAACTCAGTTACTAACTCAGTTACTATTTGTAAGAAGTAACTAGTAACTATAACTAATTACTTTTTTAAAGTAACGTGCCCAACACTGCTTACCTTTAGATGTAGCCTAGGCTACATACATATTAATATAAGATATTAATTAATTGCTTAACTGACTACTGTGCTAGAGTAAAGTAGCCTAATGTTACAATGTATATTAAGTAAATGCTTAATATTATACAATTATTATAATTTATCTATATGGGTTATTGTTTGTTTTTTTAAAGTTAGGCTATATATAATTTCTAAAAGTATATATAGGCTAATTTACACAGCACATATTTATAACTGAAAACACACACACACACACACACACACACACACACACACACACACACACACACACACACACACACACACACACACACACACACACACACACACACACACACACACACACACACACACACACACACACACAACTTTATTCACTTTCACATAATAATGTTTTTGTAATTTGGTGTTTAGTTTGTTGTATAGTTTGTTTATACTGTTCTGTTTTGTTTCCAGGAACATCTGATGAGTGCTATAATAAAATGACTTCATTATATTTAAAATATGTTTTGATATTCATTTTATTTATATTATTAATATTTTATTTACCCATAAACGTGTCTTTAGGAAGCCATAAGTTATAGAGACAAGAATAACTTTTGCCATTTAAATGCCACATTAATTTACTGAGGACCCATACAGCCAATGATCATGTGTGAAAACACTTATACATAAATTGATTACTTAGAATTCAAAACTAAGGTTTGAGAAAGAAAGAATATGCATACAACAAAATATATTGTTTCATAGCAGCTTCAGTAACAAGTTCAAAACAAATTCTGCTGTAAAACGGCTCTAACAGGCCAATATAGTGTCAATATTCAGCTCAAGTGACTTCAGTGTTGATTCAGTTCAGTTGATTTCAGTTCAACTGTAAAATTCCTCAGTTGTGCATATTTGTGTGTAGTTAGATATATGCAAAAACAACATTTTTGGAAGAGTTAAAATAGTTTTGCACAAAGTGTTGCTTTTGCAAGCGATGTCTGATGTTTTGCATGTTGTGTGTTTTGTGTGTAGAGTTACAAGAAATGGAGCCATATTTTCAGAAATTGTGTGTAAGCAATTAGATAAAACTGTAAATGAATCCAGTTTATTTTAGTCCAGGTGTTAGTAATCTGTGCTTAATCTTTGTTCCAGGCAACAATTTTTTTAACTCACGATTAACTAGATTAAGGCCTACTCTTGGCATAATTTAAACCCTGTCCAGGAAACCACCTCTTGAAAATCTGCATTGATAATTCATAAAATGTGGTGTGAGCTCAATTTAAATGACAATTACAGAAAAACACAATCTGACTTAACTATTAACACACAAACTTGTACTTTTCACATTTATGATTAATAGCCATTTAGAAATCATTCACAGTGCAGGGTGGAAAAATTTATTTTGGTATGTAAACTGTATGCTTTACTTGATTTATTTGTGTGCTTTGGTTCATTGTCTTGTTGCATCACATAACCTCTCTAAAGGTTGAAGACATGAACTGCTGTCCTGTATTTAGTTCTTTTTTACATAACATTGGTTATTGCTAATGACATACAGAGTAATTAATCTACACTGTGAGCCCGGACGAGTTGAATCTACTTAAAAAATTGGAGAAAACTGGTTGCCCTAAAAATTTAGTAATGTGAACTAAAACGAGTACATTTAACTTAAATTTAAGTTAACATTTTAACTTAAACTTTAAACTTGTTTTAGTTTAAAAAATTCACAACCTAGATAAAACTCCCCCTGCTGCTATACTCGGATTTGCATTTGTGTAGCTCACAGCATCTTCATTTACATGATAAAGCCTCCCCTAGAATTAAGGGGAGGGTGGGTCATGGGGGGACAACTGCCAAGCAAGGCCCACGTCAATTTCCGACAATTTACGGCAGTTTTCAGTGTTGCCTGCAAATTGCCGTGCACAGTCGTAAACCTGAAGTTCCACGGCAATCTGCAGTGCCACATACTGACGAAAATCCCACTTTTCATGCAGTGTACATTCAATTCCCATACGACAATGCCCAGCAAACAATAATTAAAAGGGGGTTTTATGAGATTGCTGGGATTCCAAATGTCATAGGTGCAATTGACTGTACCCACGTGCGTCTGAAACCACCATCGGTTAATGATTACGCATACATCAACCGCAAAAATTATCATTCAGTCAATGTGCAAATTATTTGTGATGCCAGACTCTGCTTATTAAATGTTGTGGCACGATGGCCTGGAGGCACCCACGATGCCTTCATTTTTGAGCACAGCAGCGTACGCAGACGTGCATTGAGGGGTCATGGTTCTCTTTTAGGTGAGTAATAAGAGCAAAATTCATTTTGCAAAATATATTCGTTTCATAACCTCTCTTTTCCCATTTAGGTGACAGAGGTTATCCTCTTTTGGACTCTTTGATCACCCCTGTGCCAAACCCTGTGACGCATCAGGAGCGCAACTTCAACCACGCGCACGCAGGAACGCGAGCCACTGTGGAGCTGCGTGGGGCTCCTAAAAGGTAGATGGCTCTGCCTGGCACACGGGGGGCACCTTGCTCTATTCGCCACAGAAGGTGTGCAACATAATTTTGGCATGTGCCGTCTTGCACAACATGGCTGAGATCAACCGTGTGCCATTTGACGCGCTGGCCCCAGACCCAGAAGTGCCAGTGGAGCAGTGGGCAGCACCACCGGCTTTAGGAGCTGTTCAGCTCAGACGGGACCTTGTTCAGCGGTTTTAAGGGTAAATTAAAATAACACCGACTTCGTTTTCATTGTTTTATTTTTTTAAGTTTTCATTTATTTGCTTTAGTGTCGTATTTATTGACACTAGGGGTGGGACGATACAGGTACCTCACGATTCAATTCTGTGGCGATATGTGGTCCACGATATGATAATATCACGATTCGCGATATCTACGATATTCAATATATTGGAAGAAATTTCATCAACGATATATCACGATACATGTGACTGAAAAGAAAAAGAAGGAATAAGGAAATAAGGAAATTGTATGCATTTATTAATGCCAACATTTCCAACATTGTGCAAAGAAATATGCATTTGCATAATAACTCACTGCCTCCTGGTCTTAAATGTAAACACTGTACATCTAGACAGATAAAAGTGCATGAGCATTACAAAACAACATGAACATTAACATGTGTAAACCATAATACTGAAACGTCAGTAGTAAGTTGCTGTAAACAGTGGACACATCAAGGCATATTCTTCTTGAGGAACACTAACTGATCAGCATGCTCAGATGTAAGAGCACACCTCTGAGCAGAGATTATGTCACCGGTGGTAGAAAAGATTCTCTCTGATGGCACGCTAGTCCAGTTTATCCAGTGCCTTTCCGTCGACTGTCTCGTAAAATTCGAAGTGTCTCCACACTTTAGAGTGGAAACTAGCGGGTGGGTCTTTGATTAGTTTTTTATTGTTTTCCGCCATTCTTCTCGCTTCTCTTTTTTTCTGCAATTCTCTGTTGTTGTTAGTTAAAGGGTTAGTTCACCCAAAAATGAAAATTCTGTCATTAATTACTCACCCTCACGTCGTTCGAGACCCGTAAGACCTCCGTTCATATTCGGAACACAAATGAAGATATTTTTGTTGAAAGCTGATGGCTGAGAAAGGCTTCAGATTGGCCTCCATTGGCATTCAGTACACTTATACTCCCAAGACGGATAAAAGGCACTCAAAACATCGTTACAAAGTCCATCTCACCACAGTGACTCTACAATAATCTTACGATGCGACGACAATAGTTTTTGTGCGCAAAAAAAATCAAAATAACACCTTTTTCCAACTTGTTACTGCCTTCCGTGTGTGCCTCCACGACGCATGCGCGAGAATATGACGCAGATCCGGCGTTCGGACAGATGACCCAGAAGTGATTTGTTTACAATCAGAGGAAGACGCGTGTATCTCAGCTGTTGGATTCTACATTGATCGTGCTTTAGGTCTCGGTGTAGTGCTCAAATGGGACTAAAGTGTGCATTTCATGGAATCCCGAACCCCGGCGCTACGTCATATTCTCGCGCATGCGTCGTGGAGGCACACGCGGAAGGCAATAACAAGCTGGATAAAGGTGTTATTTTGATTTTTTTTTTCGCACAAAAACTATTGTCGTCGCATCGTAAGATTATTGTAGAGTCACTGTGGTGAGATGGACTTTGTAACGACATTTTAAGTGCCTTTTATCGGTCTTGGGAGTATAAGTGTACTGAATGCCAATGGAGGCCAATCTGAAGCCTTTCTCAGCCATCAGCTTTCAACAAAAATATCTTCATTTGTGTTCCGAATATGAACGGAGGTCTTACGGGTCTCGAACGACATAAGGGTGAGTAATTAATGACAGAATTTTCATTTTTGGGTGAACTAACCCTTTAACTTGTGTTCTTCACCGGCCGCTGTTTGCGCCACTTTACCCCTATTTACTCGACCAGCGCCCCTCGCAAACAGAATGGTAGATATTGGGTAGTGACAGTGACACTGACAACGGGTAAATTAATAATTTTGTGTTGTAATAAAATATAGATATTGGGCGTTAGTGTATCGATTATTTATTGCGACAGAGAGCACAACAATATATTGCAATATCGATTTTTTTTCCCACCCCTAATTGACACTAATGAATTGTTAATTTCGACCAGCAGTCAAATTTCTGTCTGTCTCTCCAGGACCTCATCCGTCAGGACCCTTGGCCGTGGCGCACGGGAGGCTGGTGGACGGGCATCGGCTTCCCCCGCTTGCACCTGCTCAGGCTCTGGGTGGGGCTCCTGGATGGGCTCAGGCTCCTGGATGGGCTGAGGGGGAGATGCCTCGAGGGCGCTGGGGCCTGCAGTGTCATCATCTGCAAAACAAAATTTAAATAAAATGAGTTAACTATGGACGTGTCTTTTTAAAAAAAAAAATTTTTTTTTTATTGGTCTATCAAATTTAAGTTTACTTACCATGAATGTCGTCGGTATCTCCCCCACCGGTGATACCTTCTAAAGACACCGTTCCGATGAGGGCTGCCACCCGCTCCTCGTTCGGTGTCAGCTGGAGGCTTGGATCCGGTGGGCCTGACCCAGTCTGACTCTGGCTCCTCTTCAGTGCCGAGACGCGCCTCTTTGTGGCGATCTTTAGATCTGACCACTTTTTTTTCACCTACAATAAACATGAACACTCATACTTAACTTGATCACTATTGGTCTATATTAAGCAATACAACATTATTACCTCTGCTGGAGTGCGCTTCTCAACCCCCACACTATTAACAGTGCTCGTAATTTGGGTCCATATTTTGTTTTTATGGGCGCCTTTAATCCCACTCTTTAAACTCCCAAATAAAACAATTTGGTTTTTTTCCACTTCCCTGGTTATGGTCTCGATCTCCACGTCGGAGAAGTTTCTCTTCTTTGCCGTCTTCCGAGTGTCCATGGCGTAAAATGAGGGCGTGGGGGAGGCAGAGACTTGAATATATAGTGGCGTTTTATTCTAATGACGATCGTTTTCAGCCGCGGCATTTATCAAGGGCAGGTATTGCGTACACCTGAATTTCAGAGGTGCGCACAGCTTCATAAATCAGGCGGTGAGAGGAGTGTAAGCATAATCTTACACCAATATATACGCCCGTTTCTACGCAAGATTGATAAATGAGGGCCAATGTGATTTCCTCTACCAAACAAACTGACTTATTCTTCTTCTCTTGGTTAATGGCGGATTGCAAACAACTTTAAGGTGCATACCGCCACCTACTGTACAGGAGTGTGTAACATCTTGTTATTTTAACAAGTGGCATTCAGTCTTACTTTTCGCATCAAATTAGGCCAGTCTATGTTTTTATGTAACTGATTTAAAAAAGTTATGAACAGTCTTAAAGAAAATTTTTTATGTCTAACTTGTAAGACTAGTCTTAACGGTTTAGGTCTCACAGCATGACCTACATTTTTCCCAGTCTGCTTGCTCAAAACACCATCTGTTTATTATACTTCCTTCTTGAATACATACGTTTGTATTAACTATAGTGAGAACTGGAAAGTGGTCACTTCCTATGTTACAATCACTCTTGACATACCGATCACATACATTTACTAAATTATCTGACACCAAAGTAAGATCCAAACATGATGTATTACCCCTATTCACATCTAATCTTGTACCCTGTCCGTTATTAATGCAGACCAATGATCTTTCTTCCATAATTTCCTCAACTATGCTCCCATTGTTGTCTGTGTTTGCTACCCCATAAGCTGTTATGTGCATTAAAATCTCCACACCATATTTCTTTCCTGTATACATTCCTTGCCATTTCATTTAATATGGTAATATCTAATTTTTTGCATGGATTATGGAAATTAATCAACTTAATATTTCCCTCTTTCCTTGTACTATAAATCTCAACTATTACACACTCCATGTCTTCTGAGCAGGGAACATCCCTATAGGCCAACCCATCCTTAAGAAAAGTGATACACCCTCCACCATTTTGATTATTAGGTCTATCATACCTTATAGAACTAAATCCTGGTATTACAATATCTAATTGTGCTCTTAACCTAGTCTCTTGTACACATACTACATCTGGAACAACATCTAATTCATGAATGTATTTTTTAAATTCTTGACCATTAGTTATTAGGCTTCTGGCGTTTCACTGTAATATGTGTAGTACCATAGTTATTGTTTTAACCTTCAGTTTAGTGTATTTTCTCTATTTTCAGTTACTGTTAACAATGCATGTATCTGATCTGCTTTGACATCTCTCATATCAAGGAATTTTCCTGCTGCCTCAACTATAGCCTTGATTCTGTCGCTTTTCTTTTTTAACTGTGATGCAACGTTTATAGTGTGACAAATGAAACCCAAAGTTCACTTTCTTCACTACTAAAGTATCATCATCGACTTTACATTTGTGTTCACAACCATGTGTATGGCCTGGAAACAGAACTTGTGCCTGTACATGAATGTAAACACACCGGATTGTAGCCGAAGGCTAATTTCCATCCGTTGTCCCGGGGGCTGGGGTCACAGAGGGCCAATGCACCATCAAACATTATTGCACATCCTCATATTGCACATCCTCATATTGCACAATCCACATTATTGCACACACCTCACATTGCACAATTCGCAATATTACACAATCGACTCATTACATTACACTCATAACTCATTATTGTACAAATCGTAATTATTGCGCGGTCACAATAATGCACAGTCAGATCACCCACAATTCAAATAATGTACAGTTTCTACACATATACACACGCACACACACACACACACACACACACACACACAATCATCCCATATATCCAGTTATGTCTCAATAAAAGGTTTAAATAGAAATGTAAATTGCTATGAAAAATGAGTGCAAGTTTGGTTTAACCAGAGTCGATTCTTCATCTGAGCTTTAAAAGAATCATACGTTTTTCTTAGTGCTAATGGAAGACGATTCCACAGATTAACTGATGTAATGTTTCGTTGTACCATTCCACTGACTTTTCTGTCATTTGATCCAGTTTCTCTTACTTTCTTTAGTGCTTCTGCATATGATATTTTATTCAAATACCTAACCTTCTGGGCTTCTCTGGCTTCTCTCTGCACTTCACATCCTCCAAACGCAGCACTATGTTCTCCTCCACCTTTATATCCTTTTCACATTTGCCATACTCATGCTGACCTCCACATCTTGCACACCTTAGCTTTCCTTTGCACTGCTGAGCCGTGCACCCCATTCTTTGACATTTATAGCACCTTAGAGGTTTAGGTATGTACCCTCTCACGCTGTAATTCATATATTCCATTTGCACTGACTTAGGGAGGGTTCTCTCAAATTGTATTACCACAGATAATGTTTCTTTTAATGATCCATCTCGTTTCGTTTTTAGCCTTGTAGCCTCAACTACTTTGCCTCCTTGAATATTATTTTTGACATCTTCCATTGACATACTCAGTGGGACTCCTGAGATAACTCCAGAGATGTATAAAGTACTAGAGACACATACTTGAGTAAAAGTACAAGTTCCTTATCAAAAAAGTGACTTGAGTAGAAGTTGAAGTGCTCTTTAAGCACCACACTTAAGTAGAAGTACTAAAGTATTCAACATTTTTTGTACTTAAGTATTGCAAGTAGTTTATTTTAAAATGTACTACTCAAGTACTGAAAGTAAAAGTACAAGTATTGTGTTATGTAGTTATTAAAGAAAGTAGTCAAAAGTTTGAACATCATATTGTTTTTATTATTTCAAATGATTAAGCTAAAGGACAATCACAATGTTGGTAGGTAATTTTTCGCCATATTGTCATATAAATAACCTGAAAATACTGTAGTTCATTAAGATTAAATCTTACTATAACCACTCTTACTAAAAAAAAATGGGGTAAGCACACTTATATTCTCATTTCAAGAGGTGTTCTGAGTAAATGATTTGTTTGTAACACTTTACAATATGGTTTGATTTGTTAACATTACATTAGTTAATGTATTAGACTAATAACTAACATGAACTAACCATGATCAATACATTTGTTACTGTATTTATTAATCTTTGTTAATCTTAGTTAATAAAAATACAGCTGTTCATTGTTTGTATATGTTACTTCACAGTGCACATTAACTATGTAAACAAATAGAGAGCAATTTGAGCGCAAGACGCTCGTGTTGTTTTAAAGACAGTGAATGCGCGCTCGCGGGGCTCTCTCGCGCGCGCTCTCTCTCTCTCTCTCATGCGCGGTAATGTGGGTTTGGAATGGAATGATTCGTAACATTTTTATAATTGTAACGAGTAACGATGCAGCACATAAAAAAAATATCGGAGTAAAAGTATTAAACTCATCGAAAATATGTACTGAAGTAAAAGTGGAAGTAGGAGAAAAAAATAATACTCTAGTAAAGTACAGATACTGCCTTTTAGTACTTAAGTACAGTAGTGAAGTAGTTCTACTTCGTTACTATACATCTCTGGATAACTCCTCTCGCCTTTGCCATTGCTCCCGGGATGTGAGCCTTCATCCTTTCCCCTTGAAGTGTGGACATACTGAGAATCTTTTCTTGTTGTTGTTTGCATCTATCAGTACTCTTTTATTGTTCATAAACCTTGCAAATTAAATTTTACCAATCTCCTTCTCAATTGCCCTGGTAAGTTTGATTGGACGATAGTGCCCACCATCCTGGTTAAACTCTATTATCATTTTCCAATCATTTCCTTGGGTTTTCTCTGTATTCTCAGGTTTCTGTTTCTCATGTTGGTTAGCTCTCAGTTTTTTGCTAATGTTTTCCTCATCAGACTCGCTATCCACTGACCAACTTTTTCCTCTATTTCTTTCTCTCAAATCCCTTTTCAATCTTGTGGATTTTGACATTATCCAATCCATTTCATCCCCATCTGAACTATTTGACATGATGTTACATTCACAGTACAGTTTATGCAGACAAAAGAAAGTTTTACTCTCACAAACAACCATCCAACGTCCACCGGAAACACGTGTCTTCTTCAAACTGACTTACTCTATGGTAGCTGTGCTTATATGTCCTGTTACCTCCAGGCAGTAGCGCCCCCAAGCTGCTCCTATTGGTACTACATGTATCCCAAACATAATCACACTAAGGAATCAACTATTACAATTATAACAGTAGGGCTGCAACTAATGATTATTTTAATAATCGATTAATCTGTCGATTTGTTTTTCTTTTTTCGATTAATCGAAGAAGCGGATTAAAAAAGCATTAATTTCCAATCCTTTATTCAAAAAACAGAACTGACAGTGGTTGCTACAATAAATCTGTAAATCTTTTTTTTTTTTTTTATAAAGAAAAATACTAATCAGAAAACTTAACAGGATGTTAGAACTTGTTCTCTACACTACACTCAGACGCACACACTCACAAACAAAATGTAATGGGTTTAGTTAAATTGTAATGCATTAAGAATTTCTCTAAAATGTCCAAACCCTTTATATAATCCTGGAGAAAACACCTACTGTATTAACCTATTAATATGAATGATATTAAAGTTTAAACATGCAATACAGACACAGATTTAACTGCTGTGACATATAAACAAATATTATGTAACAATGAAATAAAACTACTCCTAAAGAAGAACACAATGAATGATATGCATTCTTTATAACAACTTGCATACAACATTCCTTATAGATTAAATATGGATTAAATAATTAATGTATAATACATATAATGAATCCTTATTAAAACTAAAGAGGTAATTTTCTCTGTCTTTTGTTGTTTGATTAATATTAAGAGCACAAATGGAAGCAGGTTAATGGACTGCTGTCACTTTAAGACCGAATGCTGACCGAAAATGACAATAGATATTAGTCATAGTTTTTGTCATTCAAAGCTGGTTTTGATTTTCGTCTCGTTTTTGTCTGTGAAAAATGTTGTTGATTAAAATATTGACAAATTATTTGTCAACGAAATTAACATAGCAACATAATGAAAAATGAATGGGCCAAAAAAGGCAAGTGAATAAAAACGTGTCTTTAGTCTTGCAAACTATACCACCCCTGCTTTACTACTCTTATTAACAAGCTAACGCTAACTTGTCATGCTTGTCAAGCTGGATAACGAGTAAACAAGCACCAGAAGAGCTACTGGAGGGACGTCATGCTCCTCACTTCCAAACGGAACAAAAGTGGGATTTTGTAGTGACTTAACGTTACCCTGCTGTTGAACTCCCTTCCTCCTCATCAAGGACTCTGAGATGTTTTCGTTTTAGATGCTGAATCACCACCGTGGTGCTCCCGTGCCATGCCATGTCACGTCATTTTTGCTGCAATTAACACACTTTTTCGATGTATTAATGGCGCTTTTTGACTGGTAGCCTACGGCTTAGCTTGGTTTGCTTTTCCGCTGCGTGGGACGACAGGAACAGCACGGCTTGCCAGCTTCCACTCTGTTTTGCGCTAAACTGTGCTTTTTTTTATACTCAAACATCTCCGCGTCTTATTGAGGGGCATAATAGTCGCGCGACACAACGAATGAAATTCGTTGCCAACTCTTTTAATTATCGAATTTTATCGATTTAATCGATTCGTTGTTGCAGCCCTTTATAACAGTAAAAAAACAAGTAACGTTTTGTCTCGCACAGCTGAACCGCGGCTTGTGTATTGCAAATACAGACGAATATTGTCCATTTTGTCACATTTCCGGTGTTCTCCTCCGACCCATGTCTCAGAGGCAGCATGGCAGCACTTTGCAGGAGCAGAAGCAGCAGTGCCGCGACCATTTCGGAGCCGAGTCTATTTTTGCCGCGCTGCTCACGCTGAATTAAAGCCACAGTGCATTGTTCTTGATCAAAACTGACCTGATTAACATGAAAAATAAATTTCACCATGAAATCATGTAGTGAAGTGTTCCATGTGTTTCACAATCACCATATGACATTCAGCGCTATGAAAAAGATGATATAATATATGAATACACAATGTTAGAAGTTTATGCCCAAACTTCAAAGATAACTAGAAGCATATCTTAACTTTAACTTTAACGTTATATTTATCATGTGAACTACTCATATACAACATGTATATTATATACAACAGAGGGGAACACGGTCGCATTTGCAGCAGATATACAGGTGCTGGTCATATAATCAAAAAGTTGATTTATTTCACTAATTCCGTTCAAAAAGTGAAACTTGTATACTATATTCATTCATTACACAAATGTTTATTTCTTTTCATTTTGATTATTATAACTGACAACTAAGGAAAATCCCAAATTCAGTATCTCAGAAAATTGGAATATTGTGAAAAGGTTCAATATTGAAGACACCTGGTGCCACACTCTATTCAGCTAATTAACTCAAAACACCTGCAAAGGCCTTTAAATGGTCTCTCAGTCTAGTTGTGTAGGCAACACAATCATGGGGAAGACTGCTGACTTTACAGTTGTCCAAAAGACGACCATTGACACCTTGCACAACCCAGATAGCAAAAAATATCGGCACGGCTTCTTTTTGCCGCCGGCCCTAAGCTGTCGGCTATACGCCTTATTCAGCCGGCCGCCATTTTGAATCCAGAACGAGGCTGTGAGGGGAAACCGGAAATATCAACAACAGGACATGGCCGTGTGGACTAGCAATTTAACGTTTCTTCCTCCTCTTACGATCAACCTAGTGGAGTCATGGGCGGACAAAGACTCAAAAATTCCTAGGTCCATCCTCCTGAAGGGATACAGCAATTGGATTGAGGGGTATATCCACGATGTTGAAGGTAAAATCTACTTTTTTGGCTTTCTTGTACACTTAGCGAGCTGACGGAGCTAACAGAGCTAACGTAAATATTGTCTGACGGGATTTAAAATTATGCTGAAAGTATGTAACGTTACCGATTGTATACGTGATGACAATATTAGCCCGTTTATAAACAGTTAACGGTAGTATTTGATGTATGTGATGCATGTGGTTTACAGTGAAGAGAAATGAAGCAGGATCTAGTGTTAGGGCCCGGTCCTTTCGCTCGATGCGAAAGAACGAGGTGCCTTACACCATGAAGGTATTCTGTATTGTTGTTTGCAATGTTCTGCACCCTCCACGTTCAGGATGGGTTATATTAAGTTTATTTGCAATGTTCTGCACCCTCCACGTTCAGGATGGGTCATATGAAGTTCAAAGTTTTAGTTCGTTTTTTCGACCTTTTGTGTTGGTCCGTGCCTAAATACCAGGTTTTTCGGGTATGACGAGTCATTACAGAGTCGAGTGTACAGTTGATATTTAATATAGGTTATTGATATGGATATGTGGTTGTTCCAATGTGGTTTTTACAAGTATTATAAGTAAGTTAGTGGAAAAAACAGGTTAAACTTGAACCAGCTAACTCCAAAACACAAACTATCAGCTGAACTGTTTTTTCCCCCCACACTTATTTTTACTAATATAAATGCATGTACTTGTATACATTTAAACAAACACATACAGTGTAATGTAAATTGTAAACCATTACAAGGGATGTAAACAGTAGCAACAGGCTGGCATTTCCTGTTTTACTATTTTAATTTCTACATTAAAATGATAAAAAAGCTCCACACATTTGATAGTAACGTTATGATAGTCATGTTAATAGAACTGCGTGCCTCCAACTGTTGTTTGGAAAACAAACAGGAAATGTTCATGGGTTAGTGACATAATAATTGTATTAATAACCTAAGTCATTACTCTGAAAAACTCTGATATTTGGCAAGTCCTGAAATGTACTGAAGGGGTGGATTCAAGAATCCATCCCTTCAGTGCTAATACTGACTTTGTTACTAACAATGTTTTTTACTGTTTTTTTTTTTTTTTTTTTTGCAGGTGGATCTGTCTTCCGAAAGCCCATATATCCAAGACACCCACTGCACTTGTAAAGCAGGATTGGGGCACTGCAACCACCTACTGGGACTACTGTACACACTGGTTCACTACCTAAAAATGGGGCACAAATCTGTACCGCCCAGAACAAGTAAAACCTCATTGCCTCAAACATGGCATGTGCCATCAAGAGCATTAGGACTGAAGCCAAAGTCAATCAGCAGAGTATCAGTTTCCAAAGTAAAACCACCAAATGCAAATCCCCTAAGAGTTAACCGGACGAGTGCTGGAATTCTCCCAAATGTTTATTGCCCAGTTCCTCTTCCATTGCCCTGTAGTGAATTTGAAGATAACCTGAGGGAAAACCTAAAAGCATTAGGAAGCAGAAGCCATATGTTAAAATTATTAACAGCTGGAAAGCAACAGAAAGAACGGGTCTCCACAGCATTTGGTGAGCTACCTTTAGGGTCTGTTTTAACCTACCAGTTACCCCAGCAGACAGCGTCCTTTGAAGAGCATCCTTCACTGCCTCTGCCTCCACAACCACTCTCATACACAACTGTTTTAAACCAGAGAGAACATGATTTCTATAGTGGTTTGATAATTACACCAGAGGAATCACTACATCTGGAAAGTGGAACCAGGGACCAAAGCAGCACCACTTGGCATCGACTACGTGCAGAGAGGATTACATCAACATCTTTCAAGCAAGTCTGTTCTAGAGTAAAAGACTTTGAAAAGTTAGCTGCTAACATGACTGGTAAACAAACAGTTCAAACAAAAGCAATGAAAAGAGGCATACAACTTGAACCTGTTGCTGCTGCAGAATATGAAAAACTTACTGGCAACAATCTGTTCCCTTGTGGCTTAATTATTAATCATCATGCCCCACACCTAGGAGCCTCTCCTGACAGGAAAGTAGTTGACCTGACAGCAGATCCAGTCCATGGACTTCTTGAGATCAAATGCCCAAACAAAGACAGTTTCAAAGACTGCTCATATTTGAGAAATTCAGCAGGGAACTACACTTTAAAAAAGACCCACGAATACTACTATCAAGTTGTTGGACAAATGGGGATTAGTGGGTTTACATGGTGTGTTTTTTTTTTTTTTTTTTTTTTTTTTTTTTTTTTTGTCAAATGTAAAAATGATAACCACATTGAACGCATCTATTTCAACAGAGATGAATGGGAGGAGATGAAGGGTAAACTTGATTTTTTCTTTTTCAGCTGTTTCTTACCTGCTTTGTGCAACAAGAGAGTGTAAACAGAATCAAAACAACCTGAACAATCCCTTTTAATGTAAATTATATTGTATTGTATTCTTTGCTAAATACTCACCTTATGCCAGTAACTTCTGTCTGTTAAACAATTTTTTTTACTTAGTGTGTAAATGTTTAAATCTTTACAGTGTAAATGTGATCAAAAAATGAAACCGTCAAGTAGAATGCAGAAATGTTTTTTATTGTTTTAAAATATTTATATTTTCAATTTCAATATTATTTAATATGATTTTATATAATTCTTTAATGCAAAAACGTCCATAGAGAAATGTCTTTACAAAGGGAAAAAAATAAATGAAAGGTAAACATACTCCGTTGAAATGTGTATTCTTTATGTAAACGTACAGGGATAGTTCACCCAAAAGTGAAAATTCTGTCATAATTTACTCACCCTCATGTTGTTCCAAACCTGTATGAGTTTCTTTCTTCTGCAGAACACAAAATAATATATTCTGAAGAATATAGGTAACTAAACATGTGATGGTCCCCATTGACATCCATAGTAAGAAAAAAAAATAGTCAATGGGGTCCATCAACTGTTTGGTTACCTATATTCTTCAGAATATATTATTTTGAGTTCTGCAGAAGAAAGAAACTCATACAGGTTTGGAACAACATGAGGGTGAGTAAATAATGACAGAATTTTTATTTTTGGGTGAACTATCTCTTTAAGAATTCTAAAAAAAAAATGTGCATGGCACTAAAGAAAATTTAAAAGGAGGTGAACATTTATTTTATTTTTTTACATACACAGTCTAGTCAAAAAAATAAATAATTTGAATCCATGTGCACTGTCTGCAGAGTTTAGCTCCAACCCTAATTAAACACACATTAACAAGGCAATCGATGTTTTCAGGATTACTAGAGATCTTTATCAGGGCTCAAGCTAAACTGTGCAGGACAGTGGCCCTCCAGGACTGGAGTTGCCCATCCCTGCCTTAAAATGTTCACTCAAAACAATGGGCCATGAAAATTAGTGAGTATAGCACACACTGTCCAGAGCTGATTTACAGAACCAGCCAATGACAGAGGAATCACCCGATCAAAAATGTGAAATTCCTTAATTCGTCGGATGGCCCGTTCAATGTGGATTCTCAAGCGAGCGATGTTTTGTGTGCGTGCAAGTTCCTCATTGTTAAACTGCCCACTTGGGCCAAGAAAAGGTGGAATAACTAGTGTGGCATGAATTTCATCCAGTAGGTCTTTGATTATAAACCCTTTGTCCACCATCACTGCATCACCCTCTTGCAGAAGATCTAGAATGCCAGATGACTTGGTTATCTCTTTATCAGAAATGCATCCAGTGTAAAGACTGCTAACAAAAGTCATGCTTCCATCAGGTGAAATTCCAACCAGTGACTTGAGTGTTGTTGTGCCTTTGTAGTGTGAATATGTTTCGGAGTTCAGTACCTTTGAGCTGGCTGTTTGGACTCGGATTTCAGTACAGTCTAAGATGACTCTGGTTTTGGGATAGAGAGACTTAAAATGTTCCGGCATTAGCTCATTAACTGCAGCTCTACTAGGCCATATTGGCAGACTCCCCAACATGAAATACAAATAATTTGCCCACGTAACACAGGTTCGACTAACTGTACTTTGTGAAACATTGAAACGAACAGCAAGGTCTTGTTCAAGAAGGCCCTGTCTAATGCGGCAAAGAAACATGAAAAACTGATTAAACAGTGAGAGATGTTGTGCTTGGAATCCCAGCCTCAATGTATGTTGGTTGGTTGCACTAATTCTTTGCACTTGAGCCCATGAGGCCATGCTCTCTGCTGTGGGCTGTAGAGCCAAGAAAACAGTTTTCAAAGTGTCATAGTCAGGGAATCCTGTGTAAAACTGGACGAGTTTTTGATTGTGCTGAACATTTTGTATACCAAACTGTTGGCTTTTGAGCATTTCATTTTCAGCAGATAAACGAGAAATTTCCTCCCGTGCCGCCAAAAGTTGCTCCTCAGAAGTCATGGACTCCACAGAGTAGTCGTGATCAGGATGAGGGATCTCTGTAGCATGACTGTGTGAGAGAGAGAGAGAGATGAAAGTTAAATCTAATGATCTAGACTATATTTGTCTTTCTAGGATAAATTTGTACTCACCATTCTTCATTGCTTGGTCCATAATTAGTAGAACTGCAGAGAGCAGAAGAGAACATTAACATTAAGACCCGTAAATATAATGGCCTGGTTTCACAGCCAGGGTTTAAATTAAACCGTAGTTAAATTAGGACATTTAACTATGTTTTATAAACTTGCCTTAGAAAAAACATTACTGCTGTGCATCTTGATTTCAGCTAAAACAGCTCAAACATGCATTTTAGCCTGAGACTAGATTTAAGCCTTGTCAATATCAATATAGCATAACTTAATTGTTTTATTTGAAATATACTGCTTATATACCACGTTTACTGACACAAAATTGATCAAAGAAATGCAATTTACATGTTAAAACCACTTAGTAGCAATTCACTCAGTTTCCCTATTTCTGCTTACCTTTCATCTTCCTCACGTTCTTCCTCTAAATTACATTTTCCTTGTCTAGAGCCGAACAGAAAAAGAAGCAGGATTAGTTCCTAACAAAATAATAACATCTTGTACATGATTATGAGATTTTACCTCTGACAATGGGTAACGTACACAATAGGCTAAGCTGTCACATTGTTTAAATGATTGATTAAATCGTAAATAAAATGTTTATCTTAATCCCATAAAAGGCATGAACAGCAATAACGATTGTAACTAAATAGTCTTTTAACAAATTATTAAACAACTGTTGCTATATAATATCTTTGTAAAACATATCTTATCTACTTACGATCGCATGAATGTCCTTTCACGCGAATGTCGAGTCCAGGTAAACACTGACGGGACTGAACCGTCTTTTAGCTTCCTGATCCCAGTCAATGTTCTTGAAAAACTTTCCGGAGAAAAATGCTTGGAACACACTCTTGTGTTTTTTGTAATCTATACGAATAGGAGATATTTGCACTTAGTTGTTGTAAAATATAATGTTGTAGCAACTAGCAATGTATTAGTGTTTAACTTAAGGTAAACAGAAATTAGCGATTAAGTTAGCCAACAGGCTAATATGCTGAACTGATATTATATAAACAATTCAGTAACTTAATCTTACCTGAAAATTAGGTCCAATGTCACGTCTGATTTTAATAATCCATGTTTTCCGAAGGTCTTTGTCCTGTGGGAATTTGTGAAAAGATGTGTTTTCTTTATTTTGACGGCTGAACGACCGACAATCAGGTACACAACAGTACGCCATTGCGAATGCTCTATCCCTCACAGCCTCGTTCTGGATTCAAAATGGCGGCCGGCTGAATAAGGCGTATAGGTGCGTCCCGCTGGCGGTGATGAAACGTTTGCCGCCGAATACGTCACTCCCATTTCTTGCGAGATGCCGCGGCCGACTAGCCGGCGGGCCGCCGGCTTCATTTTCTCTGGCGGTTGCCTCCGCCTAATGGACCGCGGCCGGCTGGCGGCAAGCCGCTTTGATATACAAGGATTTCTACTCTCAAATTCGACCAGCCACGTTGGCTATGTTTGGCTTGTTGGGAAATAGAGTGGAACTGACAGCATTTTAACTAGTTCTCACATTTGAAGCGATTATAAAATCATAATAGCCTATATGTGAATTATATCAAATATTAGTTTTTTTTGCTCCAAAGCCATTAGGGTTTATAACAGATTTTTGACTCTTGATTCCATGATAAGGTTAGGTTTAGGAAATTACATTTAAATTTTCACTTGATTATTTGCATGTCGAGTGTGTTTAAACAGTGTTGGTCAATTTGACCCATTATGGATGTAATACTTTTTTTTTTTTGAGGGTTAAGAAAGTTTGAAAGTTCATTTTAGGATATTGAACACTTTTATTTTTGTATTGCCCTTTTTCTATTTCTTTTTGGACTGACTTTAAAATAGACATGACAAAAAATTAGAACTTAGAACTTCATGACATTTTACTTTGTTTTTCATGTATTTTTCTGAAAAACTAAAATATATTATTAATTATTTAGGAAAAATTCTACATTCATAAGACAAGAATAACTCAAAAGAAGCCCTCTAATATTACCTTTTATAAAGCTGATTTTTACAATATACTTTGAAACCCTTTCAAACATGAGGTCGCAAAACAAAAAGCTTACAAAAACAGAAACCTGAAAGCTTTTCAATTTCATGTGACTGCCTTAATATTACAAAGTATTTTCTATCTCAGAATTCTTATTTTTATTATTTATTTTATATACAGTGTTACATTTGTTGTTATTCTTTGTTCTACATATTCGGAACTGTACCACAATGCTTTATTATTTTTATTTTTCTCTCATTGTACTTTTTGTATTGTACTTGTCTATAAATGTACTAATTTAAATAAAAATAAAATAAAACCAAACAGAGAAGTACCTCCACCGGCCGAGAGGGGCAGTATACGTAAAAAAGACGGAAAACAAACCGGAAAAACATATGAAACAGATTTACCAACAGCGGCCGGCAACTCATCACACGGTTTTAGTATTTGAAGAGAGGAGATCAGAAAATATCCTCGACTACGAGCGTTTAAGTAAGTACATGTTTCCTTTTTGTGTAACACAATATTATGTTCATTTTTGATGTATATACCGGTAGGTTGTTGTCATTTGTTTGTGCCGACACGCACGCTGCTAGTCTAGTGCACAATGCACAGTGTTAGCTAACACGTGCTGTTTCGCCTTTTTTATACATTGAGTTCAAGCATGTTCTACATGTTAAAATGTATCTAGGTACTGTAAGTAAGTTAGCCAAAGCTTTACATCTAGAAAGACTTAAGTTTAACTTTTGGTGTTTTCTAACAAAACAGAATGATGTATATAGGTTATTTAAATTATTTTGTTAGTCCGAACAAGCATGCTGCTAGGTCAGTTTTAGCAAGTGTTAGCTAACATGTGCTGTGTTGCTACTGTTCTTCTAGCATTTAAGGTGATTTATGAGTTATTTCTCTGAACTGCTGTAACGTTACTTTTTATGTTTGAGGACAATGCAGTTTACTTGAATCACTACATTGAATTAATACATTTTACTGTTCCACATTTGGCTGACCAGTTTTTTCCCCCACAGCATAGCTACTGTATATTCTGTATATAACGTTAACAATGCGGTTTTGTTCACATTTTCTTGCAGATACCTTGACCAGAGCACAATCGGTTATCTTCATCCAAGAGACCTATTGTTGGACAATCGTTTCGGCTTTCAAGGTAAATAAATTGTTAGTCACAATGTCTAGTTACTGGGCTATAAGGAGAAGAATATTGAAAGGAGTTGAGATGGACAAACAGGAAATTGCAGCTGTTGGAAACCTTAACAGTATGGAAAATTGTGCCTTTAGTTGTTGTGTTTTATTTATTTTTACAATATATATATTTTTTTATGTAGATTTCCAGAATGAAAACCAAGCCCTGAGGGAAAGCAATGCACGAGCAGGTGAGATCATGCACTCTTTCTTAAATTTTACTTCTTTGACTGTGATGTAGGTCCAAAATTACCAAATGCCTTTCATTTTGTAGCTTCGGATGGCAGCGGCTCACTTCAAGAGCAGGTGAAGCAAGTTGGGACAATGTTGACAACGTTTGCTCGTACTGGGCAATCAGGTACAACTTGCAAACAACACCTGTGGTTGTTGGTTTAATTCCCACTGGGGCCACCTGTACATGTAGTGGACCTAGATGTAAATGTCATAGTTTAGTAGTTGAGGGACCAGGACTGACTGCTTTCTTTTACTCTGTGAACCCCTGTAGGTGCAGATCAGACCCTAATGCTGCGACGTCTTGGAGAGTTTGGCGATGTTGTGCGTAGCATGGACAACAAAATGGACACTATGCGGCAACATTTCAGTGCCAATGTGTCTTTTGGAGAGTTATCCCTGCCAGGGGGTCTGTTACTCCCCCTAGACAACCCATTTGGCGTTGCTTGACAACAGTTTGAGGCAGGATAAAGAGCTCCAGGAACGATTTGTAAGTGTGCTGATTTTGTTTATAATGCTGTAGGGTAATCTAAAAAGTAAAATTTAAGATTGTACACTGCATATTCTACAGTCTGAATCCACAGCCTGTCACATTTTTATGTTTATGTATGAGAAGCTTCAGAGATATGTAATTTGTAACACTTTTTTTGTATTTTCAGCTTCGATTTTTGGCAATCAAATGTGGGAGGGACCTAAAAACAACCGTGTGGCGAATACTTCAGAGTATCTCCTCTAATCACCTTTCCATTAATACAACCTGGACGGGTGTAGGGGATAAAGCATGTTTTAGAGACATGTTCCTGAAGACCATTGTTCAAAGTAATATATATATAGAAATATATACATTTGTAATATATTTAAGTAGATGTGTGAGGCCTTATGCCATTCAAATGGAATGACAGATCTGTATTTTCTACAGGAGCCATCCAGAAGAACCCGGCAACCCAGGATGCCACTGATGAGGCGGTCCAGGTTAACGTTATGCGTTACCTGAAAGGAACATCTGATCGTGAAGGCGGAAAAAGACGCCGCACAGCTGAGAGGGACCCACAGCCGACCTCTTACACCTAGGCTGACAACTGACACCTGGAAGCCTTTCTTTATCCTGCAGTCAGTAACATCAAGGCCCCTAAAGAAGCCAGAAGTTTCAGGCTACACTCACCCAATCCACACTGTTCACTGTGGAAATTACTTTTTTTTTTATTCCCTGTGACCCTGCCTTGAAGACAGCTCCCTGGATAGATATGGGATGGCGAGGTTGTTTGTCCTTTATATAGGCGCACAAGAAATCACTGAAGATAAGCCAATTTGCGCTGCCTCATTCTGGAGGTCGGGGAAAACCGGAGAACCCATAGTCAGGCTTGTTATAATGGTCTGTTCTACTACTGTTCTATTCTTCTCCAGAGCTTTACTCTAAATTATTACCATTTATACTATTGTTAGAAATGGCTTGTTAAATGTGATGTTATACCTCGATTTATTTGGTATCCTGCACATTCTTTGGTACCAAATATCCTCATTATTTGATATGTTTAATGGTAATTCTTTTCATCCCAGAGCTGACCTCTTTGTTATTAACAAATATTGTAAGTGTTATAATTTGCTTGTAAGGCTGTTTTTTTTTATTTTTTTAAACAAATTTAATTGGAAACATGCAGGTTCTTTAGTAAAAATGTTTTTTTTGTTGTTGTTATTTATAGGCCTATTTAAGCTTATTTATTGTCGGTTATTTATATTTCATTTATATGATCTTGTATCATTGACAGTTCGTCCCCTTGGAATTATAAGGTTCTATCTGACGTTTTTGTCAAAATTTAGTTATTCACATATTCTTATTCTGTGACAACTTATTTACATTATGTGATGTTTTTTTTTAAAGTTGTGTACATTTTGGGAATTTTTATTGAAAAACAAAAAGGTTCTATCTACAAAGTCGAACTCTGACTTGGCTCTATAAGGTTCTATCTGCGTGAGCCAATCAGCAGTTCGAATGCACAGAAGAGGACCAATCAGGATCAACTTTATAGGTTGTGTCGCCGGCTTTTTCCTTGACAGGAAAGATCGCAGACACACAATATCTGTGAGGATTATGGCACACAATGCAAAGTTTTTAAGAAACCTCAAGATCGACAATTTTATTGACGATCTTGTCAAGGACAGCAGCCCGAATTCCAGGCATCACATATAGTCAGTGAATCATTTTTCAATGATTATTAAACTTTATGAATTAATTTGCTGAAGCATGTCTGTTTTCTTGCAGTTTTTAAAGTCTTAAAATGTCTTAATTTTTTACAATATTAAGCCTTAAAGGTCAAATAGTAAAAATTTTAATTGATGGGGTCTTAATTACAACAATAAACGTTAGCATGTTATTTCAGCCATACTGATATCTAGAGAGAAAGACATTTTACCTGGCCCATTTTAGGTGGAATAAAATCCTGCTCAGATGTATTACAGTAGCTGCTTTCTGTCTAAACAAAAGAAAGATGAACAATTTCTGCAATAATGTGTTTAATTACCCACCAAATTGGTACCAAAAATTTACATCTGCACTGGACAAAATATTTAGACCTGCCTAGCTTAATTTGAAATGTCCTAAATACATGGAAGTGCTAAAAATATGAAATAAATGTCATAAGAAAGGATACAATTTTACATTCCAACACATGTTGAGACATTGTTACAACATTATTTTTTATATTTAATGTTCAAATAATGGTTTGGCAGATATAACCTTATAATTCTAAGCGAAAAGTGTTTTTTTAGAATTAGAAGGTTAATCCCCATTTACAATTTTGAGAGGATTTTGATATTGTATATTTAGAATACATTTAGGGTCCCTGTTATTTTCATGTTTGAAAGAAACTTGTTCCCCATATACATTTTCCTATATGTAATGCAAAAACTTTGAAGCTCAATATCTCAAAACTGCTCAGAACGCAGATAGAACCTTATAATTCCAAGGGGACGAGTTACTGTACTTTGAAATGTGGAATAAAAATGCCAAATGGGAATTTATCTGGTTTGTTCAATTATTATCCATCATAAACTGCATGTTACAAATATATGAATAATAAATAAATAAATATAAATTATTTATTACACAATAAGCGGAGGCAGATCGCTCGAAAATAGCGCTTGCCTCCGACGGGCCGCCTTTTGGTATAAAGGCGGCGGAACGGCGGTTTGCCTGCGGGCCGGCGGCGGAACGAAGGCGGTAGGAAGCCGGCTGCCGCTTTTAAAAAGCGGCTGCCGCCGGCGGTGCGCCGCCAAACGTGTTTGCGATTACGCAATTCTGACGCTTCTACAGCCGCCAGATCACCGCCGGTGGTCCGCCGACTCATTGCTATCTGGGAAGGAGGGCAAGACACAAAAGGTCATTGCAAAAGTGGCTGGCTGTTCACAGAGCTCTGTGTCCAAGCACATTAATAGAGAGGCGAAGGAAAAGATGTGGTAGAAAACTAGTGGTCGACCGATTCATCGGTTTTGCCGATTAATTGGCACCGATAGTTGATTGGTGGAACAATCGGTTATCGGCAAAAATCCTCACCGATAGTTTTCCCGTGTTGCGTCCATTGCTGGAGCGGCTAAGACGTGTGCGCTGTTATTACACAGTACAAGAGCTCTGAGAAGGGTCTGTTGGCTTGATATAACATGAGAGTGGCCTCTAGAGGCGGAAAAAAAACCTTGTGTGTTGTTTACATTACCACGTGAGGCTACGCGCTGAACGGAGAGCACACAGAGAGCGCTGACACTTCAGATGTTTAAAACACGCCAGCGAAATGGTATGAATACAGAGCACTACAGTACTTGTTGCCAAATCATTATATAGTATTTAATTTCTTGACTAGATGCTGCATTAACAGGTAAATAACAGCAGTGTGTATGTTTGTCGTCGAGACTGAGAGGACGCTACCATTAGCAGTACCTCAAGCAGTTAAAACAATGTGATAAAACACATCCAAGTCCGACCCAAATGTTGCACATATAAAATTAGTGACGTGAGAAAGCAAACTGTATCATCATGCTGCCGACAGAAACATAAAAAAAGCAGAGCATTCATTTTTTTATTAGATAATCTCCTTCTAAAAAAGCAGACTGTTTAGTTTTACGGTAGATGAAATGGTAACACTACAATAAGATTCCATTTGTAACATTGACTAAGGTTAATAAATGCTGTGGAAGTATTGTTCATCGTTAGTATGTTAATTTCAACATTAAATTGTTTGAATTTTTATTTGTTAACCTTGGTTAATGCACTATGAACTAACTGATCTGAATGATCAAGGTACAATTGTATTGCTCATATTAAAGGGGTGGTAAACCACGATTTCACTATTCTAACTTTAGCTAGCGTGTAATGTTGCTGCTTGAGCATAAACAACATCTGCAAAGTTACAACGTTCAAAGTTTAAAGCAAAGGGAGATATTTGCTTTTAAAGAAATCAATTTCTAAGAACTACAGCAAACGGCCAGTAGGCGACTACAGACATTCCTCCAGGGTTGGTGACATCCCCAGGCTCAATATTTACATAAACCCGTCCTCCGAGAATATTAAATAAGGGGGGGGTGAGGCCATTTTGTATCGCGGCGCTGTTGTGGTATAGTTAGGCTGGAGTGTTGTTGCCGCGATGCCAAGGAAACGCTGTTATTTTCATCCGGATTGCAGGTCTGGGGTACTTGCTTTGTTCAGCCTTCATTGGGACGGGGGTGCGTTCCAGAGCGTTTAACATACAACATGTTATATGCACGTGTGTATGAGACAGAAGGGAACAGGCGCGTGCGGGGCTCCCGCAGCACATCTCACGGAGGAAAACTTCCACAATCTTCGCGAGTTCAATGCCGGATTTGCACAACGTCAGCTGCGTGAGACAAACGCGGCCAGTGCGTGGATGCACGACGGGCTCGCGACTCCCGCAGCACATTTCACGGAGGAAAACTTCCACAATGTTCGCGAGTTCAATGCAGGATATGCACAACGGCTTGTCCTGAAAGCTGGATTTACAAACAGAAGCTGTTTACGGGCCACAACCTGTAAGTCTGATTTATTTTTCATCGATTTGTGTCCCGGTAATAGGTTAATTGTGCGTTGTAGCAAGGAAGTAAACAGATGACAACGCTATTCTGCAAACCAGTCTGTTAAATGCTCATTCATACTTAACGTTATCCGACGAACACCTAACGTTACAAACACTAACGTTAAAATCTCAACAGCGAACTTGGCATTAGTGTAAATGATTCTTTGATTAGAGCTTTTATGTATTATTTATCTACAGGCTTGCTAAACATGGTTCTGTGTGTGATTTGGCTAACTTACTAGAAAAGCCAGTGTTTAGTGTTCGTTTTGGGTTAATAGTTCTTGCGATAGATATTTGGCTATAATCGTTCTAAAAATACAAAAATAACAGTGCCATTCAGTAGCGATCACTATAGATCCGCAGTCTTTACTCTTGAGGAATGAACAGGTTGAACAGGTTCTGCTCGATCATCTTCACTAAAATGTTCTGGGTCTGATTCGGGCTCAGATTGGTATGTTTTTATTGACGCCACTGTTTCAAATCAAATCACTTTATTGTCACACAGCCATGTACACAAGTGCAACAGCAGGTGAAATTCTTGGTGCAGTTCCGAGCAACATAGTAGTCATGACATGACATGTACAACATTTAGAGCAGCATCAGATTACACTGATGCTCCCACAATTACTCACAGCACAGTAAACTCTACAATAAACAATAAATAATTTACACAATGTGAGTGTGGTTCTCACAGCTTTAACCAATATACACATACTTACAATATACATATACTTTAACCTCTTAACAAGCGCCCCATTTTTGTGGAATTTTTTGAAAACGATATACCCAAATGAAAATGTCTGCAGCTCTTAAACCCTATGGTCTATATTCATAAACCTGGTCTTATTTTAAACTAGACACTTGAAATATTGCTACCCAAGAGTCATAATAACTCAAAGTAATATGGGAACAGAGTAATATACATGTAAATATACATGTAAGTGACTCACGTTTTTTGTTTTTTGTATTCACTTAGGGAAAAAAATATTATAATTTAATGTTAAGAGCCTGAAAATAACTTAAATATAAAACTGAATGTCTAATCATGTCATGATTCAAATATGAGGATGATTCTCTCAGTAATGTAGCTTCTGTGAGCTTTTATGTCAAGAAAAGTCTAGGCGTCATTTCAAAAAGGCCATTTATTTCAGAACATTTGCTATTGTAAAGAGTAGTTTTTCATTCAAATAAATCTGCAATAAACTGCAATATACTACTAATTATAATGGATAAACAGTTACTGAAAAACTAAAGCAACTATTTACAGAGATTACAAAGTGTAAAAAACTCATTTAGCTGATGGGAAGCGTCAGTGAGAGACAGCGCGCTCCACTGGAGTTGCGCCATGGAGAACGCGCAGCCAGCGCGCAAACTGTATTCACCAAAGCCTACTTACGCAAACTGCGCAAGATAATGCCTTTTGATTGGTTACTAAGTCCATCAATCAAACCTTTGTTGGAAAGGCATTGGCTGGGCACCGAGTGCCTTTATCCAACGAAAACCATGGGCGCAATGATTGACAGCTCACCAAGCCTGTAAGGCACTTCCTCTATATGATGCATCCCAGAAGAGTCTCTGATTGAAGGAGAGAGACGGGGGAGGGTTTAAAATACGTGGGAGAAGCCATTCTAGCAGGGGGAGTTTGCCAGACACGGAATAGAATCGATATTTCATTGAAAATGGACATGATTGATCACGCTAACTCAAAACTCTCTTGCAAACAACGGAGGATTTTTAGTTTTTTCCCTATTTTTTCGTTGTTTTGGATTAAAAAGTGGGATGCATTTTGAAGAGTGGACTCTTACACAGAGATGTATGCGGGTGTTTATTGGATTCGTCCGATCTGATCTGAACGACAGGAGATGAAAGATGAGTAACGCTGATATTTTTCTAATGTTTACATGGCTGGTCCTTTAGGGTTTCATTTAACCCTTTCCTCTCTGGTGTATTTATTGCAAAAACAAGTTCAGAACATGAATCTTGAGTGTTTTAGCTTTCAAATGATGCATAGTTTGTGATAGTTGATTGAATATTTTGTATAAAACAAAAGTAAATAAAAGTACACACCCCCCCACTTCCGTCAACCCCCCCGTCCACGAACCGGTGCGGGTTAAGAAGTTAAACAATATACTTTAAACAATATACACACTAAAACATACATTAAACAATATACATTACGCTATAATAATAATAATAATAATATACAATGTACAGTATACATTATTATTCACAGTAGAGATCCAATGTATAATAGGTGCTATATGATAAATAATAAATTATAATAAATGTGTATATAATGTGTGTGTATCTACAGTGGGTTGTGCTGAGTGATATTCTGTCCAGTGTGTGTTATGATCCTGATGGATCAAGAGTTCAGGAGTCTAATTGCTTGTGGGAAGAAGCTGTTCTGGAGTCGGCTGGAGCGTGTTCTGATGCTGCGGTACCGTCTGCCTGATGGCAGCAGTGAGAGCAGCCCATGGCTTGGGTGGCTAGAGTCTCTGATGATCCTCTGAGCTCTCTTCACACATCGCCTGGCATAAATGTCCTGGAGGGAGGGAAGCTCACCCCCGATGATGCAGCTGGCCGTGCGCACTACCCTTTGCAGGGCTTTGCGGCTGCGGGCGGTACTGTTGCCGTACCAGGTGGTGATGCAGCCAGTCAGCAGGCTCTCTGTAGTGCTGGTGTAGAAGCGTGTGAGGATGTGGCGGCTCATTCCAAACCTCCTCAGCCGTCGCAGGAAGAAAAGGCGCTGATGAGCCTTCTTCACAACGGCCTCGGTGTGGACGGACCATGAGAGTTCCTCTGTGATGTGGACACAGAGGAACTTGAAGCTGCTGACTCTCTCCACCGGTGCTCCATCGATGGTGATGGGGCGGTGTTCTCTCTCATTCCTCCTGAAGTCGACCACCAGCTCCTTGGTCTTGCTGACGTTGAGGGAGAGGTTGTGCTCCTGACACCACCGTGTCAGAGTGTGCACCTCCTCTCTGTAGGCCGTTTCATCATTGTCAGTGATGAGACCTACCACCGTTGTATCGTCAGCAAACTTGATGATGGTGTTGGAGCTGTGGGTTGCCACACAGTCATGTGTGTACAAAGAGTACAGGAGTGGGCTGAGAACACAGCCCTGAGGGGCTCCAGTGTTGAGAGTCAGTGGTGAGGAGATGTTACTGCCCATTCTGACCACCTGGCGTCTGTTTGACAGGAAGTCCAGGATCCAGCTGCATAGCAAGCTGTTTAAGCCGAGAGCCCGGAGTTTAATGTCAATTATGGAGGGCACAATGGTGTTGAATGCTGAGCTGTAGTCTACAAACAGCATTCTCACATATGTGTTCCTCTTTTCCAGGGGGGAGAGAGCAGTGTGAATAGTGGATGAAATGGCATCATCAGTGGAGCGGTTTGTGCGGTATGCAAACTGCAGTGGGTCCAGTGAGGGGGGGAGAACAGAGCAGATGTGGTCTCTGACTAGTCTCTCAAAGCATTTGCTGATGATGGGGGTCAGAGCAACAGGACGCCAGTCGTTTAAGCAGGTGGTTTTTGCTTGCTTCGGTACAGGAACAATGGTGGACGTTTTGAAGCATGTGGGGACCACAGACAGGGAGAGGGACAGGTTAAAGATGTCCGTGAAAACTCCAGCCAGTTGGCGCGCGCACGCTCTGATGACGCGGCCCGGAATGCCGTCTGGACCCGCGGCTTTACGGACGTTCACCCGCCGGAAGGATCGGGTTACATCCGCTACAGATACGGAGAGTGCACTAACCTCTGTATCTTCAGCCGCGAGCTCTCTCTCCGCGAGGGCGGTGTTAGTTCCCTCAAAGCGAGCATAGAAGGTGTTCAGCTCGTCCGGGAGAGAGGCAGCGGTGTTCACGGTGGAGTTTGTGTTCCCTTTGTAGTCCGTGATGGTGTTAATTCCCCTCCACATGCTTCTGGAGTCGGTGGTGTTGAACTGTCCTTCAATCTTGTCCCTGTACTGGCGTTTTGCTGCTCTGATGGTTTTCCGGAGGGCATAACTTGCTTGTTTATGCTCCTCCGCATTACCGGAGTTAAAGGCGAAGGTCCGCGCATTGAGTGCCGCGCGAACATCCACATTTAGCCACGGCTTCTGATTTGGGTACAGCCGTATTGTTTTGGTCGGAACAACGTCTTCTACGCACTTCCTGATGAAACACGTTACGCTATCGGCGTAGACCTCGATGTCGTCATCAGAGGCCGACCGGAACATCTCCCAGTCCGCGCGATCAAAACAGTCTTGTAGCATAGAGTCCGATTGGTCCGACCAGCACTGGATGGTTCTGAGGGTGGGTGCTTCCTGTTTCAACCTCTGCCTGTATGCGGGCAAAAGGATGATGGAAGCGTGATCCGATTTGCCAAGTGGTGGGCGCGGGAGTGATTTGTAACCATCCTTGAAGGGAGAGTAACAATGATCCAGAACTCGGTTCCCTCGTGTGTTGAAGCTAACATGTTGGTGGTATTTGGGTGCGATGCGCTTGAAGTTGGCTTTGTTAAAGTCCCCGGTCACAATAAACGCAGCCTCAGGATGCGCGGTTTCCTGCTCACTCACTGTCCTATACAGTTCCTTCAGTGCCCGGTCTGTGTCGGCTTGTGGGGGGATATACACAGCTGTGATGATGACCGCTGTGAATTCCCTCGGTAGCCAGAATGGTCGACACATAACCGTGAGAAATTCCAGATCAGGAGAACAGAAAGACTTGATAGAATGTACGTTCCTCTGATCACACCAGGATCGGTTGATCATAAAACATACACCCCCGCCTTTGCTTTTCCCGGAGAGATCTTTTTCTCTATCCATCCGATGCACGGAGAACCCCGTGGTTTCGATGGCCGAATCTGGAATCTCAGCGGACATCCAAGTTTCTGTAAGGCAGATAATGCAGCAGTCCCTCGTCTCTCGTTGGAAAGAGATCCGTGCTCTCAGCTCGCAGAGTTTATTGTCCAGAGACTGAACATTTGCCAGTAAAATACTGGGAAGCGGGGGTCGGTTTGCGCGGCGTCTTACTCTGATGAGCACGCCGGCTCTGCTTCCCCTTCTCCGGCGGCGTTTCCGTGGTCGGGCCGCCCAAACAAAAGGATCCGCTGCTGTGTTTGTAAACAGTGTGTCGTCACTGAAGAATTTAAAGTCCGGTTTTCGGTGTGCGATTGCCGAACCAATGTCCAAAAGTGTCTGTCTGTCGTACGTAGTGAGGCAGACAACATCCAAGACAAAAAACACAAAAACTATAAACAGAACAAACAAAAAACTACAATGTTTCAGCAGAGCTTGCGACGTTGCGGCCATCCTCGGCGCCATCTCGACACACTCAATAATACTGTTTCTAATACTGACCAAAGCACAGCCTCCAGGTAAGGGGCGTGACGTTTCCGATAAACGTGCACTGCGGTTAGCGAATCACAACACACTGGGCCAGCTAACCAATCTGAGCCCATCGCGTATTTTTGAGGGACTGGCTTCATACAACCCGGAAAGCATCAGACCGTTTTACAAGGAGGGACAGAGCAGTGTAGAATAAAGGTCAAATATATGAAAAATAATGCTTCTTTTTTTTTAAACGAAGCATGAACACATGTTACAGTGCACCCCACAAACACAATCAAGCCTTCACAAGAATGTGTTTTACCACCCCTTTAATACATGCTGTAAAAATGTATGCATAATGCATATAGTTCATGTAAGCTAATACATCCTTGTTGCATAGGGACTTGCATAGTGTTACCTATGAAATGTACATGCATGTTTCTATATTATTAGTAAAGAAACAAATTTGACCTGTAATATTTTAATGTTTAAATAATTTTCTGAAGAATTTATGTTAGAACTTCTCATTTTAATATTCATATTTATATGTTTTTAATTTAGCACATTTTCAAATTCCAGCACTGTTTTAATTATGTTTTTTTTAATCTAGTATCCCTTTTAAAAACTATCGGCCGATTAATCGGTTATCGGCAAGTGCGGTCCAACCTAGTTATTGTTATCGGTAAAATCCACTATCGGTCGACCTCTATAGAAAACAGTGTACAGGTAATAGGGATAACCGCACCCTGGAGAGGATTGTGAAACAAAACCCATTCAAAAATGTGGGGGAGATTCACAAAGAGTGGACTGCAGCTGGAGTCAGTGCTTCAAGAACCACTACGCACAGACGTATGCAAGACATGGGTTTCAGCTGTCGCATTCCTTGTGTCAAGCCACTCTTGAACAACAGACAGCGTCAGAAGCGTCTCGCCTGGGCTAAAGACAAAAAGGACAAAAAGGACTGGACTGCTTCTGAGTGGTCCAAAGTTATGTTCTCTGATGAAAGTAAATTTAGCATTTCCTTTGGAAATCAGGGTCCCAGAGTCTGGAGGAAGAGAGGAGAGGCACACAATCCACGTTGCTTGAGGTCCAGTGTAAAGTTTCCACAGTCAGTGATGGTTTGGGGTGCCATGTCATCTGCTGATGTCGGTCCACTGTGTTTTCTGAGGTCCAAGGTCAACGCAGCCGTATACCAGGAAGTTTTAGAGCACTTCCTGCTTCCTGCTGCTGACCAACTTTATGGAGATGCAGATTTCATTTTCCAACAGGACTTGGCACCTGCACACAGTGCCAAAGCAACCAGTACCTGGTTTAACCCTCTCGAGTTGGTCGTTGCACCGGCGTGATCAGCTCGCTTTTTTTCTTATCAGTGCCAAAGAGACTCAAATAACTCTGTCGTTTTTTATCATTCAGGCAAGTGTTATACATCATTCTAATCTGTTAAGTTTCTATTTTATTTTGTGTACAGTCACAATAAAAACAAAATGTTTTTCTTTTTGCAAAATAAAGAAAACAAACATGATGCGCAATCTGCAGCCTTTCTGTCAAAGACGTTCATTTAGATAGTCTTCAGAAAAGGAACTCTAGCTTAGTGAATACTTGTCTCACAAACATGAGACATATGTCTAAAGAAATGCTGAAATGTCAGGTTTTAAACAATGTAAATCAAATTGAAAACAAATATTCTGTGTTTATGTAATCTGTTCGAAAAGAGAGTGATGTCAGTCACCCGCAAGCCACTTCATTATCCGGTCATGCGACCACGCCCATGGATCGCGCGCTCTTTCAGATTCAAATACTGACGATCCACAGTCGACGCCCACACATCAACTCCATAGGCTGTAAAAACTCATACAAACATCTAGTGAAGCGCTGTAACGTTACTTCAGCTACAGCCTAATGTTATTTTTTTAATTAATATCAAAGTTTGTTTATCGAGTTAATATCGAGTTTTGTTTTGTAGAAAGTTTATTTTTTGGTTTTGTAGAACGTTAATTGCTTTCTTTAAAGTGAATTTCGTTTTGTATTAATTGTATCTTAATTTAAATCATTTATTATTACATTTTTTAGCATGAGACTACTTTCAAAAGCATAAAAAACAGTACAAAAAATTCTGAAAAAATGCGCTTCTTAGTAATTTTTGTCTTGTTTCTAGTCTAAATATTTAAACATTCTTAAATCAAGATGCATTGACTAGATAAGTACAATTTTAACTAAATAAGAAGAGCATTTTTTTCAGTGTAGTCAAATCTTTTGATAATTTAAAATATAATAGGCCTTTGTTGACTACATTCTAAATAAATGATTCTGGAGTTTTGTTTTGTAGAAAGTTATTTTTGTTTTGTTTTGTAGAAAGTGAATTGCTTTCTTTACAGTGAATTTTGATTTGTATAAATTGTATCTCCATTTTAATTATTATAAAAATTTTTAGCATGAGACTACTTTCAAAAACAGAAGAAATAGTACAAAAAAGTAGAAAAAATACTCTTAGTAATTTTTTTACTTGTTTCTAGTCTAAATATTTAAACATTCTTAAATCAAGATGCATTTACTAGATAAGTACAATATATAATATGTGTCCTTTGTCCTGTTGCGCTCAGTCACCTACCTGAATTAAACTCATTCATTATGCAGCTCATTATGCGGGCTATGATGTTCTTTTGTCGTCTCCGGTGATATTCATCATTATTCATTAGCTATCACGCCTCCTCGCATACTGGCTTTGAGAAAAACTGTCTTAAAAATGTTAAATCAGTGTATTGTTTTATGTGAATGAGTAGGTTCAATGATTCTCACATCAGTTTAAGTTTAAAGCAAAAACTCTAGACAAATACACCCATTAGTCAAAAGTTTTGAGGCCTTAATTCTAAAAGGTTTTTTTTTTTAAACCATGCATAAACATTTTACTCTCAAAAATACAAGCATGTACATACATGTTGCTCACATATTATGGTAGCCCAGTTTGTGCTGAATACAGTGTAATTACACTTTTGCCATTAATGTGTTTATAAGCAACTGAAAAAAACCCCCACAAATGTCAGAGCATGTCAAAACTTCTAAAGGGCCCCCAAAACAGCTCAGACTGTCAGGATTCCGGTGTGATCGATTGCTCTTTTTGTTTGTTTACCTTTTGTGTTCCATGTGTGCACTGTCTCCTCCCTCCTCGTTATCCCTGATTGTTTTCCACAGCTGTTGTGTGTTTGTTTCTCTCTATTTTAGGTCCGGGTGTGCTGTGTTCTGTGCGCGTTCGTTGTATTTCTCCCGGGTGTTCGCTGCCATGCCTTGCGTGACTTTTGTTGGTCTTTGATCGTGTTTTCTTGTTTTCCACAATGTTTTGTCTCCAGGACTCAGTGCGGAAATTATGTACACCTTGGCTTCAGCTCTCTCTCCCGGCATTATTGTGAGTACACAGTGTGACGCTTCCTTGTGGATTATTTCCTTACGGACTAGTCGGATTCATCTTCTGTCAGCGAGTCTTGTTTTTAGACTGGGGCTGACAACTCCTGGAACTCGGTACTGTACACATCAGTGAACAATTTATGTTTTTTTTTCCTGCTCTTCGGTGTGTCTCGTTTTTAGACAAGATCCGTTTTGGGCGTGAGCAGTACTCCGTACTGTTCTTAGTTCGTGAGATACATTCTGGATTATGCATCAACATCTGAGTTCCTGAGACCGTTCTGGATTGTGCATCGACACCTGAGTTCCTGATTCATTCTGGAGTATGCATCAACATCTGAGTTCCTGAGACCGTTCTGGATTGTTCATCAACATCTGAGTGTTCTGAGACCTTTCTCGCTATTGATTCTGAATTAACTTTTACTTGCATAAGATTCCTCTGTCTCTGTCCTCACAGGACGAACGCGCCAAGAATGGAATCTGCAAGTCAGGCGAGCGGAGACTCTTTCCAAGCGGCCTTGGCTCAGCAGGGGGCGAGATTAGACCAGCATTTTTCTCTACTCAACTCCGCCTCACATGACTTTCAGTTACTTTCGGATCGTCTCACCGATGTCCACAATAGGTTAGAACAGGTGGCACAGGCAGTCAAAGAAAGAGAGGTCCATATACCACCTGCTGAGATTCCGAGTAGCTCCGGACCAGAACCCCAAGTGATTAACCCACCCACCTACGATGGGGATAGTAAGTCTTGCAAAGCTTTTCTTGACCAATGCTCCCTAGTTTTTGCGCTCCAGCCTCGGAGGTTCGCGTCTGAGGTATCAAAGGTTGCCTATGTCCTTACACTTTTAACGGGCAGAGCACGAGACTGGGGAATGACGGTCTGGGGAGCCAAGGACCCTTGCTGTGTTACGTTTGAGACTTTGCGCTCCAAGATGACCCAGCTTTTTGATCGCAGTGTTCAAGGCGACCTAGCGGCTGCCGCATTGATCCTTCTCACTCAGGATAAGTCGACTGTTACTGATTATGCGATTAAGTTCAGGACCCTCGCTGTATCCAGCGGGTGGAACGATACAGCACAGAAAGCACAGTTTTTAAGAGGTCTCAATGAAAGCATTCAAGATGAGATCGCATCACATGATCTTCCCACATCTCTAGAAGGAGTTATCGATTTGGCTCTCCGAGTCAAGGCTCGCCACAGACAGCGGAGGGTTCGCCGCTCGTTTCACCACCTTTTCTCCGATCCTTCACTGGGTGTGAGCGATGAGACTTCTCCATCTTCCTCTTCGGTAGAGCCAATGCAACTGGGTCGGCTCCGGCTTACCGCAGAGGAGAAACAACATCGTTTTGTCAATGGTCTCTGTCTGTACTGTGGGAAGCCGGGGCATAAGGCTCTCAACTGCCCAGCAAAAGGTTCCGCCCGCCGGTAATTCCGGGAGTATCGGTGGCCGTTTCTCATCTCGACTTTTCTTCCGGGTCTCGTACTATGTTGACGGTTTCCATCAGCTATAATAACTCTGTGTTCCACTCTCAGGCTTTGCTGGACTCTGGTGCTGAGGCGAGTTTTATGGACGCCTCTCTTGCTGAGTCTTGGGGTATTCCTGCGGTAACTCTAACTGATTGTCTGTCTGCTTTAACTTTAAAAGGGCAACACATGGCAGAGATCACTCATTGCACTCCCTCTGTAAGTCTTTTTGTTTCTGGCAATCATCGTGAGGATTTCAATTTTTTTTTGTTACATTCTTCCCAGTCACCCATCATTTTAGGGCATGACTGGTTGATTAAACACAATCCTCACGTTGATTGGCAGAATAGTCTTGTATTGTCTTGGTCACTGTCTTGTCATGTAAATTGTCTTGGTCCTGCTCCTTCTGATTCCGTTTGTCCTGTTTTACAGATTCCTGCGGTCGATCTCGCGGGGGTCCCGGCGGAGTATTCTGATCTGGATCGGGTGTTCAGTAAGGCTCGAGCTACGTCCCTGCCTCCTCACCGGTCGTATGATTGTGCTATCGATCTCCTCCCGGGTACTTTTCCGCCGAAGGGTCGCGTTTTTTCCCTTTCGGGTCCAGAAAGAGAGGCCATGGACAAATACATTAATGAAGCCCTTGCCGCCGGTCTCATTCGCCGCTCCACCTCCCCTGCCGGGGCAGGTTTTTTCTTTGTTAAGAAAAAAGACGGCTCCCTTCGTCCGTGTATTGATTATAGAGGTTTAAACGACATTACTGTTAAGAATAAATACCCCTTACCTTTAATGTCGACCGCGTTCGAATTATTACAGGGAGCTTGTGTCTTCACCAAGTTAGATCTGCGCAACGCTTATCACTTGGTTCGCATAAGAGAGGGCGATGAGTGGAAGACAGCATTTAATACACCCTCGGGCCACTGGGAATACTCAGTTCTACCGTTCGGACTTGCGAACGCACCTGCTGTCTTCCAGACTATGGTTAATGAAGTGTTGGGAGACATGATTAACAAATTTGTCTTTGTGTATCTAGATGACATTCTCATCTTCTCCCCTTCTATGCAGATACACACCCAGCATGTTCGTCTAGTCTTACAACGGCTATTAGAGAATCAGTTATTTGTCAAGGCGGAGAAGTGCGAATTCCACAAGCAGTCGGTTACGTTCTTGGGTTTTGTTATCGCCGCTGGGAAAATTCGCCCCGATTCTGCTAAGATTAAAGCGGTCGCTGATTGGCCAGTACCCGACACACGTAAGGAGTTACAGCGTTTTCTGGGATTCGCCAATTTTTACCGGCGTTTTATCAGAAATTTTGGTCAGATCGCTAAACCCCTTACTGCTCTTACCTCCACTAAAGTAGGTTTCCGTTGGAATAATGAAGCTCAGAAAGCCTTTGATGAATTAAGGTCCCGGTTCATCTCTGCGCCTGTACTTTCTATTCCTGATCCGGCTCACCAGTTTATAGTTGAGGTAGATGCTTCTGATGTCGGTGTAGGCGCTGTTTTGTCTCAGCGATCACCTATTGACGGGAAAGTGCATCCGTGCATCCTTTTTTTTTCTCACCGGTTAAATCCAGCAGAACGTAATTACGACATAGGTAATAGGGAGCTGCTGGCGGTTAGATTGGCTTTGGGTGAGTGGCGTCACTGGTTGGAGGGAGCCTCGGAGCCCTTCCAGGTCTGGACGGATCACAAGAACTTAGAGTACATCCGTTCGGCCAGGAGATTAACATCCAGACAGGCTCGCTGGGCGCTCTTCTTTGACCGTTTTAACTTCACCCTCTCGTACCGGCCGGGTTCTAAGAACGTTAAGCCTGACGCTCTCTCCCGTCTGTTCGGTGGTTCGGAACCCGATCGGCCCGAGACCATTCTCCCGGAGAGGAGGGTGGTCGGGGCGGTCGTCTGGGGCATCGAGCGGCGGGTGAGGGAGGCCGGACGAGGGGTGGAAGTTCCAGAGGGGTGCCCGGTGGGTCGTCTGTGGATTCCCGAGGCATTGCGTTCTGATGTCATCCGGTGGTGTCATGAATCCAAGTTTTTCGGCCATCCTGGTGTTCAGAGAACGTTGGCAGCCGTCCGTCAACGTTTTTGGTGGCCCGTTATGGGACATGACGTCAGACAGTTTGTATTAGCCTGTCAGGTTTGTGCTTGTAATAAGGCTTCTCATCAACCACCCGTTGGTCTGCTTAAACCTTTGCCCGTGCCCTCCCGCCCCTGGTCACACATAGCCCTTGATTTTGTCACTGGCTTACCGGCGTCCGATGGTAACACTGTCATATTGGTTAACCACGTTTTTAGGTTACATGGTCTTCCGACTGACGTGGTTTCAGATATGGGTCCTCAGTTCATCTCACGGTTCTGGCAGGAGTTTTGTAGACAGATCGGCGCCACCGCCAGTTTGTCTTCTGGTTATCATCCGCAGACCAACGGTCAATGTGAACGGGCTAATCAGGATCTTGGTCGTACGCTCCGCTGTCTGTCGTCTCGCTATCCGAACTCCTGGTGCCAACAGCTTCCCTGGGTCGAGTATTCCCATAATTCTCTCCCCGTTTCCTCGACCAATCTGTCTCCGTTTGAAGCCTCTACCGGTTTTCAACCTCCCCTATTTCCATCACAGGAGCCCGATGCAGCGGTTCCGTCTGCTCTAGCTTTTGTCCGAAGGTGCAAACGCACTTGGAAGAGAGCTAGAATCCTATTATTACAAAGCTCCAGACGAACCAAGGCTGCGGCTGACCGTCACCGGCGACCTCCTCCTCATTATATCTGTGGACAAAAGGTTTGACTTTCTTCCAGGGATCTGCCTCTCCGTGAGTCATCTCGTAAGCTGGCTCCGAGATTCCTTGGGCCATTCAGCATAGTTAAGGTCGTCAGCCCAGTGGCAGTTAAGCTTAAGTTACCTCTTTCTCTTGGTCGGTTTCACCCTGTTTTTCATGTATCCAGGGTTAAACCAGTGATTTTTGCCTCCATTAATCCCCCTGTCTCTACCCCCAAACCCCCCGCCCCTCAACTAGTGGATGGTTCTCCTGCCTACTCGGTCAGGAGATTACTAGATGTTCGCCGCAGGGGTAGAGGTTTTCAGTATCTTGTGGACTGGGAGGGGTACGGTCCGGAGGAGAGGTGCTGGGTACCGTCTCGGGACATTCTGGACCCCGGTCTGATCGAGGATCTCCGTCGACGACAGGGTGAGTCTCTCCCTGGTCCGTCCAGTGCCGGCCGTGGGGGGAGGGGTACTGTCAGGATTCCGGTGTGATCGATTGCTCTTTTTGTTTGTTTACCTTTTGTGTTCCATGTGTGCACTGTCTCCTCCCTCCTCGTTATCCCGTATTGTTTTCCACAGTTGTTGTGTGTTTGTTTCTCTCTATTTTAGGTCCGGGTGTGCTGTGTTCTGTGCGCGTTCGTTGTATTTCTCCCGGGTGTTCGCTGCCATGCCTTGCGTGACTTTTGTTGGTCTTTGATCGTGTTTTCTTGTTTTCCACAATGTTTTGTCTCCAGGACTCAGTGGGGAAATTATGTACACCTCGGCTTCAGCTCTCTCTCCCGGCATTATTGTGAGTACACAGTGTGACGCTTCCTTGTGGATTATTTCCTTACGGACTAGTCGGATTCATCTTCTGTCAGCGAGTCTTGTTTTTAGACTGGGGCTGACAACTCCTGGAACTCGGTACTGTACACATCAGTGAACAATTTTTTTTTTTTTTTTCTGCTCTTCGGTGTGTCTCGTTTTTTAGACAAGATCCGTTTTGGGCGTGAGCGGTACTCCGTACTGTTCTGAGTTTGTGAGATACATTCTGGATTATGCATCAACATCTGAGTTCCTGAGACCGTTCTGGATTGTGCATCGACACCTGAGTTCCTGATTCATTCTGGATTATGCATCAACATCTGAGTTCCTGAGACCGTTCTGGATTGTGCATCGACACCTGAGTTCCTGATCCATTCTGGAGTATGCATCAACATCTGAGTTCCTGAGACCGTTCTGGATTGTGCATCGACACCTGAGTTCCTGATTCATTCTGGAGTATGCATCAACATCTGAGTTCTTGAGACCGTTCTGGATTGTTCATCAACATCTGAGTGTTCTGAGACCTTTCTCGCTATTGATTCTAAATAAACTTTTACTTGCATAAGATTCCTCTGTCTCTGTCCTCACACAGACTCCTAGGGGTTAAGGACCATGGTATCCCTGTTCTTAATTGGCCAGCAAACTCGCCTGACAAAGTCCGGCCCGCGGGCCAAATGCGGCCCGGGGATGAATTTCAAACGGCCCGCAGCGCGTCTATTAAAATGTATTATATGTGGCCCGCCACGGATCATTTACAAATCATGCAGTTTCACGATGTCAACGCAAGGTGGCAGTACTAGACTTTAGGCCAGGGAAACAGCGCCCAAAGAGGAACGAAACAGCGCTGCTTGTGCTCTGCGCAACTCACGCGAGCTCTGACTCTGAACAAATGTGTTTACCTGCTGAATGTCTCGATCACGCGACCACTAAACAGCCTGTGAGAAGCATTCGAGTTCGGCGCAGAGGTCTCCGGTACGAGCTGCGAATCTCTCGGTGATTTGATTTAATTTCCAGTTAAACAGCACTGACTTAATCAACAACACTAATGTGCAAATCAGCTGAGCCGATTCAAAATACTTTTCAAACAACAATTCGCATTTCGAATTTATCATGGATTTACTGTAGTAACACTACCTGTAACCATGGTAATTTGTCAGAAATGTAGGTTAATATCTAATTTTATTTAATTTGTAATGTAGACATGTTTTAAATGAGTAATAAAGGCCGAATTGCAGACTATTTTTTGTCATAAACTTGCAGTTTTGTGCATTTGAATTTATATGTAGACTAAATACCATTCTAGATATAGAAATATATACATACATACATACATACATACATATATATATATATATATATATATTACTTTTTGCCTTGTGTGCACTGCAAAAAATGCTGTCATTTAGTATTTTTTGTCTTGTTTCTAGTCTAAATATATCAAAAAATTCTTAAATCAAGATGTTATGAGATAAGTTAAATGACATTAAATATTTTTTCTTGTTTTCTGGAAAATTAAATTAAAATGAAGTGAGTTTTTGTTTAAAACAAGCAAATATATCTGCCAATGGGGTAAGAAAAATAATGTTTCTGTTTGGAATCTTTAAGGATGATTTTGGAAGATTATTTTTCTAATCCATTGGCAGATAATTTAGTTTGTTTCAAGCAAAAACTCAATTCATTTAGATTTTTTCCCCCCAGGAATCAAGAAAAAATATGTAATTTTCCTTAGTAAAAGCATCTTGATTTAAGAATCTTTTGATATTTGGACGGGAAAAAAGACAGAAATACCAAGTCACAAAAGCATGTTTTGTAGTGTAGTTTTAGTTTGTGGTGATCTAAATAGAGCACTTATTAAATTTAAATAAGAATAGAGTTCTAACTCTGTAATAATATTAAAATTTCACCCATTAAAACTTTTTGGTTGATGAAAGTTTTACAGATATTGTTAAATATCTATACATTTCCTGTGTCCTATCTCAAGCTACTGTCAGCTCAAGCTTTTGTCAAATCTGTCATGTTTCAAAGAAACAAAACATGTCATATATATATATATATATATATATATATATATATATATATATATATATATATATATATATATATATATATATATATATGTCCACAATATCGAATCCGGCCCCCTTAAAAAAAGTTTGGACACCCCTGATCTATGGGGTATTGTGAAGAGGAAGATGCGATATCCCAGACCCAACAATGCAGAAGAGCTGAAGTCCACTATCAGGGCAACCTGGGCTCTCATAACACCTGAGCAGTGCCACAGACTGATCGACTCCATGCCACGCCGCATTGCTGCAGTAATTCAGGCAAAAGGAGCCCCAACTAAGTATTGAGTGCAGTACATGCTCATACTTTTCATGTTCATACTTTTCAATTGGCCAATTTTTCTAAAAATCCTTTCTTTGTATTGGTCTTAAGTAATATTCTAATTTTCTGAGATACTGAATTTGGGATTTTCCTTAGTTGTCAGTTATAATCATCAAAATTAAAAGAAATAAACATTTGAAATATATCAGTCTGTGTGTAATGAATGAATATAATATACAAGTTTCATTTTTTGAATGGAATTAGTGAAATAAATAAACTTTTTGATGATATTCTAATTATATGACCAGCACCTGTATGCTTCCCATCATAAATCAAAACACGAGACAGACAGGGGTCGGAGGAGAACACAGGAAAATGTGACAGAATGGACAATATTCGTCTGTATTTGCAATACACGAGCCGCGGTTCAGCTGTGTCATAGGTCCGGTTGACATAGGCCTAATCAAGGAATATCGTTAGCTGTTTTCAGTTGGAATTAATTTGTTTAAAATTAGAAATGTTGTGATTTCTATCAATACATGTATCATGTTTGTATCGTAAAACAGTGATAACAGACATCAAACATCATATCAATAAAGTAAACTATGTACAGCAAAGTAGATGAGCCCAGAATATGAACGTAATGCTTTTAATTAGCCTACACGTTGAATATTTTTCTCCCATAGAAAACTGTCCTAAAGAAAACCTTTAACGTAGCTTATGAAGTATGATTTATTAGTAGGCTATGTAGCCTATAGTGGTTACGAAGTTTGGTCTTTTAATGGCACTGTCTACATTAAGCCACGTTAAGCATTTTATTTATGGGAAGAAAACGCCTAATGTGTAGGCCAATTATTAAACTATTGCATTCATATTCTGTCCTCGTCTGCTTTTCGGTATAGAAGCCTATGCTTTATTAGTATGGTGTTTACTGGTTTGGTTTGCTAATGTGGCAGTTTGCTCTCCTAAGCGCAATACAATACCAATTATGGCACAACATAGACTACGCCACCCCGGATAATGGGCCGGGGACCCGTTTGTACATCAAGTGCAAAGCACACAGATACGTGGTGACTGGGTCAGATAACAGACAACAAGAAAACGTTTCAAATTGTTTATTAAATACAGCTAAGAAAAATACCAAAAGACAGAATACGAAACACACATTAGAATAAATATGTCAACTATAGCACCTATCCATTTCAGAATTGGGGATTCAGTTCGCCCGCCCGGTAAACACTGCAACTCTCACCACACAGCACCCAATCACCCTCTGTGAACACGCAAACGGGAAGCACACCACCACACCAGGGGACGTGGGCGTTGAACTGGCACCCCAACTCTGGATAAAAGAGAAGAGAGGACAAACTGAAACATAAATAACCATACGCACACACACACTCCACGTAATAGTCTTTTGGTTGAACCCTTATCACATGTGGACAGATGAAATCAGTTGTTTACACAAAAAATGAAAGTGACCACTCAATGGCCAACACTCTTTGATCGCTTTCCAACACTGCGTCGCCTGATGATTGCAGTATTTTAAAAATGCACTTTTCTCAGGTCGGAGTTAGAAATCCATGCAAGACATGCCAAAACCAGACAATAACAATTTTACAAACGTAGAGACTGTAAGTAACAATAGTTCTGCTAAAAAAAACAAATAACAATGACAACTCAGTTGTTCGCCGCTGTACTCCAACCCAAAGATCCGCACTGAATTTGCTAGCTTTGGAAAGCGTCACTACGGCCAAGAACGCGCTATTGTTCTGGCCGTCTCAAGACGGATGAGAGATAAGAGGAAATATTAGTCAGATAATCATAGCGAACGTTGTTGCAGTAATAGTCACTGAGGAATGGTCGAGGAGTTTCTGGCAGGGGAAACCTGATCCAATCGGTCGTCATTAAGCACAGCTACTCCCACCAAGCCTGCTGTAACACCACCCCTGTATTACAGTAAATTGTGAATCACACCACTCAGTGCACTCGCTAGGGTGCGACTTATAGGTTCAATCACGGTAAGTGGTGAATCACACCGCGCAATGCACTCAATAGGGTGCAAATTACAGGCTTGCCATAACGGGTACTTTATCAATGAAGTTAGTCCTCCTCAGTCGCACTCCCGAATGTAAACACTGCGTGCCAGGATGACGTCACTTCCAGAACGAGAATGACGCGCACGCTTAGGCGTCATTCCAGTCCCCTTTTTATATCTGCCGCGCATACCCGGTCCGCCCCTAATCATTATCATGGAGCGCATCACCACACTAATAACACTGTTTTAGTAAATTAAGCCACGTTTTAGTTTCTGTTCAAGTTCACATGATGACAGATAGCAAAAACACGTTTGTTATTATTATTGTGAGTACACAAACAGAAGACAGTTAACAATTTTTTACAGTTGTATGATGCATTAGCTTTATCTGTATGACTAAAAACGATGGAGTATTTTAAATGATTTGAGTTATTCTGTGATAGCACCCGCGCCTCCATGTGCTTAGCTCTGCAGGTGCTGAAAATTTGACAATGTGTGAATCCTCGTGTTCTTTTGTTTTGCTGTTTGCGCAAGAAAAATAAAAAAAAGTAATTCGATAACAAATCTGTAATAATTCATGAATCGGTTAGTCTTGACTGGTAGGCTAATTTTCCGCCTAACCTTTTTACCATAACTCGCATGGAACTTGAGAGCAGCTGAGGTGAAGTGTCACCCAACACCCACTGTTATGTATTACCAATGGATAATGCGACCCACCCTACCCCCACCAATTAGGCTTGCCGCTTTTTGGAATTCCAGCTGTATAATCATGTCTTCGTTCAGACTGCCAAAACAGGTAAGCTATATGCTGCTAATGTGACAGATTGAAAATGAACGTGTATTTTAAAAATGCATTAGTCTGTGTACACTTTAATATATATATATATATATATATATATAATTGCTATTTTGAATATGTAGAAAAGTTTATAAAATGTTAATATGTAGTTTATGGTTATTCTGAGTTTATCTGTGATCAGTTAGTTGGCATGATAAGTTAGACGATCGATTGCTCTGGTCTGCGTGAACACTAGGTGTCAGGGTTGGTGAAGGGAAAGGAGCGAGGACTCAATGATGCAGAGGAATGGAATGATAATAATAAAACAAAAAACAAGACAAAACAAACTACCCCGAGGGGGAAAAACTGACTTGACTTGACTTGACTTGACTTGACTTGACTTGACTTGACTTGACTTGACTTGACTTGACTGGAGCAGGAAAACATGAGGTTAATACGACGACGATTCCGCACTGGACTGCAAACACAAGGAGATTAAATAGGGAACAAACAAAAGAGGGCAACGAGGGAAGACAGGTGGGGCAAATGAACCAATAATCAGGAAACAAGGTGGGCGGGGTTAGACAATGGACACGAGCACATGGCACAAAGAAACACTTAACAAGACATGTGCTCACACACCAAACATGACATGAACATGCAGCTAATGAGAACTCATCAGCTGCATGTTCACACAAAACATGACAACATGACGTAGCACGTAGCCAGTGAAAAACACCAACCACGTGCTACACAACATAAGACAAAACATAACATGAAAGCACACAGCCGATGAAAACATGAACCGTGTGCTACACAGACAGAAGAGCACACGCTCACGTGACAAGACAGAGTGACAAAACAAACATGAATGTCGGAGCATGAATGTCCGAATCCCAACACAAAACTGAAACCCAAACAAGACCGAAGTGCTGGGATCCGAACACCACGCCCGCACACAAAACACAAGGACAGAAGAGCACGCAGCTCGAGCATGCTCAAAGCTGCGCGCTCACACAAGACAAGACAAACAATACAGGAGTGTCAGGGCTCTGTCACAAAACCATGAATAAACTAGACAGAAGTGACAGAACCCTGACACTAGGTGGGGAGCTTGTGGGATTTCTCCATTCTACATAAAGCTTGCAGTGGAGAAACAGCACAAGTTTTCTGTGATTGTAATATTCTCTCCTTTTCAGGTATGAAGTATAATAATTAGTCAAAATACATTGAAATGATGTTATAATATATGCTTAATAGTATGCAGACGCAAGTATTCTATTGAATGTGTGTTTGAAATGTTAACGTTAGTTAGTTCAGAAATGCGCGAGCTCAGGACTCCATTTTGCATTACGAAGATGGTGCCTTTACAATGTGTGAGGACCAAAGATGTAATATCGTGAAAAGTGTTCCACTGTTTATGTTGTAAACAATGTGGTAGGTTCTTTTGAAATGCAGATATATGTTGTCTTTATTAATGCAAGAATGACACTCCAAATTGTTTCCATGCTAGTCTTCACAGGATATACATTTTGGCCAAGGGCCCTAATGTTTCCAGTAGCCAAATGTTGGAATAAAATGCTCATTTTGGGAGATTCATTATTTGGGAGATACCATCTCTCACAAGGAGATGGTGAATCATTGATTTTCCTCCACTTCCATGTCTACATACTTTGTAGACGGTCCCTACCTGGCCTAAACACCAGTGGGTCACTTTCGGAGCATTTCTGTGTTGAAAACATTGAGGAGGATTAAAACAAATAAACTGTCATCTGTGTTCAGTTATACATCCTAATACCTTTCAGGTAAAACATTTTATACATTATTGTCATCCAATCCAAGGATCTATTGAATTTTTTAGCGGGTGAATATCTGTCTAACATTCAACGTCAAACCAACTTTATATTAGCTTCTTCTGATAGGAGTAAGATTTGCCAGGCAGTGTGCAGAAAACTCTCTCTTTTTTCTAATCTATGTCACACAAGTGTGAAAAAGACAAAAGAAAGAACAAGAAATGCAAGCTGTTTTACGGGGCAGAGCCCCAGAAGGGCTGTAGAGCAATGCAGAGCCAGAAGAACAAAAACAGCAGATATAGAAAAGGTTCAGAAGGACAGGTAGGATGAACTGAAAATGAACAGGAGTTCAGATGAACAAAAACACACTTATTTCTGATTTAAAACGAGTGCAATACTTACCTTATAAAAGAATCGAAATGACACAACATTACACACAATTTTATGAAGTTGAACCCCAAACAGACAAGGGACAGATATTTGATGTTGTCGTGGACAGATGTGGATGATGTTTATGGTGACACCGATGTCAGCTGTGAGGCTCTACGGGATATGCGGTGTCCTGGCAGGTCAGTTTATTGAATATTGTGTCTTTAGTTGTAGTTAAAGATGTTTTGTCCTGATATTGACGCACTGAAACATTTGAAATCATGTACCATGAGTCTGTTGAAATTCTCTCTTCAGTTCCATTGTGGCTGTTGTGTCTGCAGCGGTGAATGTAGTATTTTTTAAAGGTCCCATGTCATGAAAATTTCATTTTTTTTAGGTTTTTTAACATTAATATGAGTTCCCCTAGCCTGTATATGGTCCCCAAGTGGCTAGAATTTTTTGATGGGTGTAAACCGAGTTCTGGCTGTCTTTCTCTGCCTTTGAGAAAATGACAGCTCAGACGAGCTGATCTGGAATTTTCCTGTTATGACATCATACCAGGAAAGGTTACCTCCCCTTCCTCTGCTTTGCCCGCCCAGAGAATGTGGAGAAAATGCGTGCAGTGCCTCGCTAAGCCACGCCCCCTCTGCAACATAATATAACACTCATTTCAAATGCAAAGATGTCAGCCAATCACAACAGTGGGCGTTTTCACTGAAGTCTCACAGCAGACACGCCCCTTGAAACAGGGCATTCAGCCAGAGATGTAATAACAGTATAGAAAAAATGCCTTTTATTTCTAAATTATGACATTTTTTAATGTAAAAATCATACTAACAATATAAGTACACCACAGGAAACATTATAAAATAATAGAAAAATGCCATGCCATGGGACCTTTAAGAAGCTGCAGTCTCTAACAAAATTACTTTGTAAGTGATTTGTAATTAAAAAGCATATCTTGGGATCCCTCCACTCGTGACTGGGTCAAACATACATCACGTACAAGTTCAAAGATAATGTATGTTTAACAAATCTAAAGTTGGACACATGTATTGGTGAATCAGAGCCTCACCTCTGTTTTAATGAATTTGAATTGGCTCTGCACTGTAAAAAAACAGATTAGTTGACTCAACTTAACTAAGTCAGGTCATCTTGTTGCTTTAACTTAGTTAATTTATAGCTGCAGTCCGTAGTTTTTCCTCTTTGTCGCCATCTCTGTTCGAAATCTGCAATTGCAGTTATCCGCGGAATTATCAACTTTACGTGATTTGTACCTCGGCACGGCACAGCACGGAGGAATCCAATGTTACGCATATTACGCAGATCCAGCGTTCGGACATATGACCCAGAAGCGATTTGTTTACAAGCAGAGGAAGACGCGCGTATCTAAGCTGTTGAATTCTACATTGATTGTGCTTTAGGTCTCGGCGTAGTTCTCAAAATGGGGTTAAAGTGTGCATTTCATGGATTCCCGAACCCTGGCGCTACGTCATATTCTCGCGCATGCGTCGTGGAGGCATACACGGAAGACAAGAAGAGGTTGAATAAAGTCGTTATTTTGATTTTTTTTTGCGCACAAAAACTATTGTCGTCGCATCGTAAAATTATTGTAGAGTCACTGTGGTGAGATGGACTTTGTAACAACGTTTTAAGTGCCTTTTATGGGTCTTGTGAGTGTAAATGTACTGAACACCAATGGAGGCCTATCTGAAGCCTTTCTCAGCCATCAGCTTTCAACAAAAATATCTTCATTTGTGTTCCGATGATGAACGGAGGTCTTACGGGTGTCGAACGACATGAGGGTGAGTAATTAATGACATGGATGATTTGGATGAACTAACCCTTTAAAAACATTATTACAAGCTTACCGTTGTAAATCAAGCTAAGGTAAGCAGATAGTATATTACGCTAGCTGGTTATGTACTTGCTCAAACATTTATTTTGGATAATTTTTAACCCAAAAAAGTTACAGACTGCAGCTTTAAGTCAACTTACAGTGTTAAGTTTATTACACTTTAAAACACGAGTTGATGCAACATGCAGTTTGTTCAGTCAACTTCCTGTATCTAGTGTTGTTTTCGTCAACGAAAAGTATGACTAAATATCGTCGTCAACGAACCTTTACAGGGTTCCCGCGGGGTCTTAAAAAGTCTTAAAATGTCTAAAATAAAAATCTTAAAAACGGCCAGATTTTCACCGGAGGTCTTAAATTTAATTTTGTTAGGTCTTAAAAAAAGTGTTATCCTCGTTAATTTCCAGAAATGCTGGCTGCAGAAAGTTATTAACGTTACACAGTAGCAAAAAAGTATCGTATCGCGAAAGCGGAGCTCTAGAGTCTTTGCTGCGCCGCGCTCAGAGCGTTCGTTCGGGGTGTTGTGATCTTTCTGGGGGTGTTGGTACACGTACTCGGTGATAAAACCACAAATCCCGTGATAAATGCAATTACCTGCCGACAAAATACGTCTACATTTAATAACGTTGTATTTTTCTGAACAGAATGAGGCAGACATGCATTGTTTTATATTATTCTAAACAGTGACTCAATCTGCACTTCATACCTTATTATTATGAAAATAGTGAAGGCTTGAAGAACTCAAATACACCATAGCTTGATGCAGTCGTGTTTATTGTCTTCGTTTCATCAGTCAAAGCGTTTCTATATTCAGTTTATCCTACATCGCTAGCTTAGCTTCACATTAGGGCTAAGGATTACTTCTCTGAGGGAAATGTGGAGTTTCTGCTCGAGGGCGCCCTCTGGCTTCCAGTATGAATGAAAGTTTGGGTAACAAATATGAAAAATAACTTCTCTCTAAATAAATTTATATGACAACCCATATGTTTTTCTCCAATGTACAGTTTTCCCCCCACAGTGGATGCATAAGAGGCTCATATTTCATATTAAATACATAGACTTTTTATTTTATTTATTTATTTTTACAATAAATCTTTAGACCTTTCTAATGATTTTTAGTCATAGGCTGTCTGCATATTAACAGGTAACCCAGCAGGTTTTTTTTGTAAAATAAGTTTTCTGTAAAATATAAATGTTATTTTATTAGGGCCCAAGCCCTGAAAGGGCGCAGAGCCCTATTGTTCTTCCTCAGATTATTAGGGCCCAAGCCCAAAGGGCGCAGAGCCCTATTGTTCCCCTAAGGATTATTCTTTGTTTTTTTTTTTATTTTTTTTTTCGACTTCTCGGGTACTTTTGGGGCACTTAACATGCTCGAAAACTCTTGAAACTTTGCACACACGTCGGAATCCGCGGCCATCAGAGACGGGCTGAAGCTGGTACCCGGGCGTGGCAGGGGGGCTCGACAGCGCCACCTAAAGTGGGGTCTGAAAACTTGGTCTATATATCAAACACACTTGCACGTACATGTATGAAACTCGGTACACATATAGACGTCATCGGGCCGAACAACTTTCGTGCTCATAGTTATGCGTCAGCCCAACAGGAAGTGAGCTATTATGGGTTGTTCGGAAAACGCATGCTCTGGAATTTAATATACTCCTCCGAGGCCATTGTTTCAATCATTGCCAAACTCGGTCAGCATGAAGAGAACATATCCAGGATGCTAAATTGCGAACGGATTTTTGATATCTCAAATGGTTTGGCCGTGGCGAAGCAACGAATTTATGGCGAGAAAAGGGAAACAGGAAGTGTGTAATAACTTGTGCAAACATTGACTGATTTGGATGAAACTTCAGCTGTGTGTTCGTTGTAAGAAGCCGATCGCATGGATATGACTTTTGTGAGTCAAAGTTATAGCGCCACCAACTGGCAGCAGGAAGTGTGTCACTTTCAAAAATGCTTTGAATCACCATCTTATTGTCACACGATTGACTTCAAACTTCATCAGTATAATGTGAAAACATGACAGATAGAGACATATGAATGAATTCCTGATATTTCAAATAATGTTGCCATGGCCACATGTCAAAGTTTAATAATGTTTTTGGCTGTGTGTGTGCCCTCCCCTCTATCACCAAAAGGGGGCAGTGTTGTATTATTTTTGAAACTCCCTTTCTCTGTATGTGTGCTTGTTAATGTGATTCATGAGGACACAAATGTGTATGATGACATGGGTATTACACTGGTATTACAACGAAGTGGTTAATGTGGACATGAACTATGACACTATATCACTACTCATACAGGACTAATTTTCTAAATGACATTTGAGTTACAATTCTTATCATCTGACAGCCGTGATTTCATATACACATTCAGACAGAACTCTTTTTTTAAAACAGAGGAGAGAGAGTGTGTTTTCTATACATGTGCTTTACAGAAGGTCATGTGCTGTGTTTGCAAAGATCACTTTTGACACATTTGTCTTTAAATTCATTATTTACTGACATAGTTCAAATTTATATAAAAAAAAAAATTCACATTATTTTCTACAAGTGTCTGTTTATAAGTGTCTTTTTTCACAGAAAGTTTGTTTGAACGTGAATATTTGTATAATTCAGGGTCTGAGTTTTTACGTTCTCCTCGTAGGCGATTTATTCAATCTCCACCAAACTCGGTCAACGTGAAACGGAAGCTTAACGCATTAAAAATATTTAACGCAAATAACGCAGCGTCCGTTTTTATATCCATTTTTGCTTAGCGTTACATGATCACGCTCCTATTCATGTAAATGCTTCCAAGCGCGACAAGACACAAGAGAACACGCTGTATGCCAATGTCCTATGTGTGTGTGTGTGTGTGTGTGTGTGTCAGTGTCCTGTCTGTGTGTGTGTGTGTGTGTGTGTGTGTGTGTGTGTGTGTGTGTGTGTGTGTGTGTGTGTGTGTGTGTGTGTGTGTGTGTGTGTGTGTGTGTGTGTGTGTGTGTGTGTGTGTGTGTGTGCGGGCCCGTCGCCACAAGGCAGGCAAACCAAGCAATTGCTTGGGGCCTCAAGCTGGCCTGGGGCCCCAAGACAGCGACAGGTTAAGAATAAAATGAAACGACAAACTGTGTGAGCGCCCCATTGATAGTCAATGCAGTAAAGTGCAATGACACTGTTATCGGGATCCCCCTTAAGGGGCCCCTCTCAGAAGTCGCTGACAGCAGCCAGCCAACCACGCGATCTCTGCTGTCGGCAAAATACAAAATCTTCGGATTTGAAGCGGAATTTTATGCTTCAGGAAGCCAGAAAAGAAAAAAGAGAAAGGAAGAGGAGGATAAGAAAAAACAAGATAGTGGTATGTGATAAATTACACTGGATAAAATAGCTCTACTTGTCTTGTACGAAAAAAGTGTAAGTTTGCAGCAGGTAGGCTAGCAAAAGTATGTTTATGTTAGCTATCGTTACCTGCCTGACGGCAAATGCTGCTTGTAACGAACAGTTAGTGCAACTTTTTTTCCGAACAGACGGAATGACATGAGATTGCTATAGCTTTGTAATATGTTTTGATGAAAGTGGCATAGCATGCTCTACTAACTATTATTTATGCTATGCATAAATAACCTGGAATAGTTAATATAGCATGCTATATTAACAATTATTATAAACATTATTTAACCAGAAAGAGGCAGAGGAACATGATTTTTTTCATAGCTTATCTTAATGTGCTAGTGTCGGGATATACGGTAGTGACAGTTTATGCAAATATGACATTATTTTTATGAGTTACCAATAGATCTTGAACAATTACTTTATTCTGTGGCAATTTTTACACTATTACATTTTGAAGTACAGTATCAGGACAACCCACATGTTTGACTGGTACTGTTTACATGTTTTACTGGTACTGCCCACGTTTTACTGGTACTGTTTATTAAACTATTTAACTATTTAAGGTATTATAGTCATCGGTTGCAACTTTACAATAACCATCCAGATAATGTTTATAGACAGTTTACAAAACAACTAGTAACCCTTAAGTATTCCCAAAGTGTTAGGAATATCTGGTCCGTCTATCTATGTAAATGTAATGTTTATAGATGTTTAAAAAATGGTTACTTAAAGGTTTAAAAAAAAAAATTATGATACAGTGGTGTTTTTTGCAAATGTTTTCAAATTTTATGCACAGTATATGCAACAACAGTATTTGCACTGTAAACCTTTTTATTAATATAAAGTGTGGGTGAACTTAAATGGCTATGCTGCGGTATGCTGTGTGTGTGTGTGTGTGTGTGTGTGTGTGTGTGTGTGTGTGTGTGCTGTGTGTGTGTGCTGTGTGTGTGTGTGTGTGGGCATGTTTTCGTGAAATATCAGGACACAAATGTGTATAATGACATGGGTATGACACAGGTATTACAAAAAGAGGGTGAAATATGAGGACGTTCCCCATGTCCTCACTTTTCAAAATGCTTATAAATCACACAGAATGAGTTTTTTTTCACAGAAAGTGAACTGCACAGTCTCCTGTGAGGGCTAGGTTTAGGGGCAGGGGCAGTGTAAGGGGATAGAAAATACGGTTTGTACGGTATAAAAACCATTACGCCTATGGAATGTCCTCACATTTCACAAAAACAAACATGTGTGTGTGTGTGTGTGTGTGTCTGTCAGTGTCCTATCTGTGTGGATGCGTCTCATGTCAGCTAATCAAGGGACACTGACACACACACACACACACACACACACTCGACGCATAGATAGACTCGCGTCAGTTTCCTGCTCACATCGAGTTCTCTTTTGCTCTTGAACAAACAATAACACAGAGGATTTTGAGTATTCTCATATTAGAGTCTTAAATTAGTTAAATAACGTCTTAAATGAACTTTAAAGAGTTGTGAGGAAATGAGATGCGCGGGACCGCGCGTGAGATCCGCGGTTGTTCTTAAAGTGACAGGAGCACTGATGATGCCTGTCATTAATGTTCATCAAAGAACAACGGGAACAGAGAAAATTGTAGCTTTAATGATGATTCATCTATATTTCATTTATTATTTATGCAGTTAAGGAAGGTTTGATAACTATTACATTTCTGTATAACAGGGAAGGCCATGGGTAAATATAACATTTATTATTTTGGGTTTATGTAAAGATTTTTTTAAAGCTACACTGTGTAACTTTTTTAGTCTATTCTTAGCTAAAAACACTTAGTTCTTTCAAAAATATATGTGCTCATTAATGTATATTTACTTCTTTCAAGTAATAAAGTATTCTCGTAAGTTTATAATATGCCATTGAAAATACATAAGGTAATGGGATCTAACAATGGTCGCCATGTTGCCCCTCCATCTCGAAAGTACATTAGCCAAAGAGGGACATACCCGTAAATTCAAGCTTCGCCTTTCGCGTTTTAACCGGTTTTAACACTGTGCGCGTCAACTTGTTCAGACTTGTCTGGTGCATGCGCAGAGAGTTTTCATCTCAGCAGCTCCAGTAACAGAGTTATACGGAGTTTTCCTGGCTTGTTTATTCCTCAAAAGTCTGTTTTTCCTTGTGTGGTATTTCTGTGCGTTAATAACTCCGTAAGTAATAATAGTTATTGTCATTGTGGATGTGTTTCAGAGTGTGTCATCGCGTAATTCAGTTGATGTCACCTCAGAAGTATTTTTGTGTCAACATACAATAGCGTAATGCTCACCTATTTGAATAATCATTCAGTTATTAACAATGTTTATTCGTTTATAGAAAATATTTGCTTGTAATGTATGTTGATGGAAAAATGTATCATGTCTGATCGGCATATTAACACTTGTTATATAGAGCTAAACCTGGGCACACACTTTTGTAACCGGACACCGCTTGTTAGCAGCGGCAGCTCCGCTCCTTTTAATGCAGCTGCATTTAGCGCCTATATATGGTACAATAAGCTCTGGTTTACGGTTACATTATACAAATGTAACTTATAAGTATAGTTATACAGTTCTTAACTGTGTATATTCCGTCATGTCATTATCATGTATATTTAGTGTAGTGTAGGGGGATAGCATGTACAGTTTGTACAGTATAAAAACCATTAAGTCTATGCAATGTCCTCTGCCTTTCCTTCCCCCCCCCCCCCCCCCCTCACTCTCACTTTCTCACTGTGTGTGTGTGTTTGTGTGTGTGTGTGTGGCCACCAACTGGCAGCAGGAAGTGTGTAACTTTCAAAAATGTTAAATCACTGTCTTGTTTTCCCCCTATTTACTTCAAACTGCATCAGTATAATGACAAAACATGGCAGATATAGACATACGAATGGATTCCTGATATTTTAAATACTTTCTACTTTACAGTCATTAGCTCTGACCAACAGGAAGTCAGATATTTTGGTTTGAACGTGAATATTTGTATAATTCCTCTTAGCATGCTTGAAATTGCTTGAAACTCAACACACACATCAGAGATGTCCGTCAGTGGAAATGGGCAAAGCCTCAGAAATGGGTGTGTTGGAGGGGTGTTTATTACAACATAATCATGGTTTATGAAGACATTTCATGTGTCCCCGTAAATCAAAATAGCTTTAACAGCATACTAAACAATTTTTTAATAAAAATGTAAAAATGCAGAATGTTTTCTGTGATGGTAGGTTTAGGGGTAGTGTGTGTGTGTGTGTGCGATATGTAGGCTTAGGGGTAGTGTAGGGGGATAGAATGTACAGTTTGTACAGTATACAAACCATTAAGTCTATGGAATGCCATCTGCCTGTCTTTCCCCTTCCCCCTCTCTATCTGTGTGTGTGTGTTGGGGGGTCTCTCTCTCACCCTGTGAGTTTGTGTGTGTGTGTCTTTATCTCAGTCCTTCCCCTCCCCCTCACTCTCACTCTATCATTGTGTGTGTGTGTGTGTGTGTGTGTGTGTGTGTGTGTGTGTGTGTGTGTGTGTGTGTGTGTGTGTGTGACTTTCTCTCTTGATGATCATAATTTAACCCTTTCATATAGGCTATCACAAATAACTATCACTTGAAATAAAAACGTCATGTGATGTGTTTGCCAAGATCACGTATGATGCACATGTCTTTAAATTAATTATTTACTGATATAATATAAATGTATTAAAACATAAATTTCACATGATTTTATAAAAGTGGCTATTTATAATAAACTTCCATAAAATGTAGACACGCATCTTACTCTTACCTGACACTGATATTAAAATCATCTTTGCAGTTTCTGTGATTTGGCTCCATTTATACACTTTTTATTAAAAAAAATTTTATTGGACCACCCATATTGAAATGAAAGCATGTTTTATGGTGCATAAGATTGGTGCACAAACAGTAGCTAAGGTAGCTCAAAAACACATGAAGAGAAGTGTTAGAATAAAACAACATCAGCATTCGAATGGTATTCTGAACTCATTCCAATTTGACCTTTGACATAATCTGACATGAAATTCATATAAATTTAATTGATCTCATAGATGTGGCTGTTGTGGTTTGTGGTCATAGCAGCACCAACAGCTGCAGTTAATGTGGTGAATTCAGATGACTTTGACATAGACCTTTAATGTTTTCCCATTTTAAATGCCTATTGCCTGCCGTGCACAGTTAAACTGATGCCACCGGCGTGGCGGTGCCACCGGCTTGGGCCCGTCATCGCTGCTCGCAGCTTTAATTAGGGCCCAAGCCCTGAAAGGGCGCAGAGCCCTATTGTTCTTCCTCAGATTATTCTTTGTTTTTTTTTATTTTTTTTTTTTTATTTTTTTTTTCGACTTCTCGGGTACTTTTGGGGCACTTAACATGCTCGAAAACTCTTGAAACTTCGCACAGGCATCGGAATGCGCGGCCATCAGAGCCGGGCTGAAGCTGGTACCCGGGCGTGGCAGGGGGGCTCGACAGCGCCCCCTTAAGTGGGGTCTGAAAACTTGGTCCATATATCAAACACACTTGCACGTACATGTATGAAACTCGGTACACATATAGACCTCATCGGGCCAAACAACTTTCGTGCTCATAGTTATGCGTCAGCCCAACAGGAAGTGAGCTATAATCGGTTGTTCGGAAAACCCATGCTCTGGAATTTAATATACTCCTCCGAGGCCATTGTTTCGATCATCGCCAAACTCGGTCAGCATGAAGAGAACATATCCAGGATGCTAAATTGCGAGCGGATTTTTGATATCTCAAACGGTTTGGCCGTGGCGAAGCAACGAATTTATGGCGAGAAAAGGGAAACAGGAAGTGTGTAATAACTTGTGCAAACATTGACTGATTTGGATGAAACTTCAGCTGTGTGTTCGTTGTAAGAGGCCGATCACATGGATATGACTTTTGTGAGTCAAAGTTATAGCGCCACCAACTGGCAGCAGGAAGTGTGTCACTTTCAAAAATGCTTTGAATCACCATCTTATTTTCACACGATTGACTTCAAACTTCATCAGTATAATGTGAAAACATGACAGATAGAGACATATGAATGAATTCCTGATATTTCAAATAATGCTGCCATGGCAACATGTCAAAGTTTAATAATGTTTTTGACTGTTTGTGTGCCCTCCCCTCTATCACCAAAAGGGGGCAGTGTTGTATTATTTTTGAAACTCCCTTTCTCTCTCTCTCTCTCTCTCTCTGTGCTTGCTTATGTGATTTATGAGGACACAAATGTGTATGATGACATGGCTATTGGTATTACAACGTAGTAGTTAATGTGGACATGAACTATGACACTATATCACTACAGAACTCATTTTCTAAATCACATTTGAGTTACAATTCTTATCATCTGACAGCCGTGATTTCATGTACTCATTCAGACAGAACTCTTTTTTTAAAACAGAGGAGTGTGAGTGTGTTTTCTATACATGTGCTTTACAGAAGGTCATGTGCTGTGTTTGCAAAGATCACTTTTGACACATTTGTCTTTAAATTCATTATTTACTGACATAGTTCAAATTTATTTTTAAAAAAAATTCACATTATTTTCTACAAGTGTCTGTTTATAAGTGTCTTTTTTTCACAGAAAGTTTTTGTTTGAACGTGAATATTTGTATAATTCAGGGTCTGAGTTTTTACGTTCTCCTCGTAGGTGATTTATTCAATCTCCACCAAACTCGGTCAACGTGAAACGGAAGCTTAACGCATTAAAAATATTTAACGCAAATAACACAGCGTCCGTTTTTATATCCATTTTTGCTTAGCGTTACATGATCACGCTCCTATTCATGTACATGCTTCCAAGCGCGACAAGACACAAGAGAGCGCGCTGTATGCCAGTGTCCTGTCTGTGTGTGTGTTAGTGTCCTGTCTGTGTGTGTGTGTGTGTCCTGTCTGTGTGTGTGTGTGTATGTGTGTGTGTCAGTGTCCTGTCTGTGTGGATGCGTCTCATGTCAGCTATTCAAGGGACACTGACACACACACACACACACACACACACACACACACACACACACTCGATGCATCGATAGACTCGCGTCAGTTTCCTGCTCACATCGAGTTCTCTTTTGCCTAGGGTTGCCAACTCTCACGCATTTGGCGTGACACTCACGCTTTCAGGCTCTGTCTCACGCTGCCCAACTTAATCTCACGCCAAATTGCCAAACCTGCTTTTGATATTAAACAATGTCTAAGCTTTTACATTTTTTAAAGTTTTAATGCGAAATTCAAACAATAAATAGCGTTTTGGCGCTAATATGGCATAACAGTTAAAGCCAGAGTGTTGAAAAACCATACGGAGTTGCGACATGCTCTATCATCTCCCGGCGGCGCGCGCAGTCGTGCTTCACAGAAATCTCAATACTTCTAGCGCTGTGTCAATACATTTGAATGGCTTGATACACACAACAGCTCCACTTTACAGGGGTTTGCAGCAAGTTTTGGTAAACAGTACAGCATAGTGTGCATTGATTATTACATCAACCATACAGGATCGTTTTATAATGGAGAGTAATGCAACAATGTTAACATTAATGTTAATGTTTTTTATTGTACTTAGCCTTCAGGTATTCCATACTAATTGGTCATACTCATACTAATTGATGGTCAAATGTGACCATACACCTTAACTATTTTTCAATTAAATAAATGTTCTATATTTTAGTTCAATAATATTTATTGAATATTTTG